>NC_142654.1:55473970-55774264 GCF_055504915.1 Nelumbo nucifera
ATACTGGAAATCTGGTCCAGTTCAAAGATTCAATTAATCCTACACTGTATGTGCCTAGGGTCTCATCCTGGCAGTTGAGACAGGCTACCCCAACCGACTTGGTGGCACAACAGTGTCAACCTTATCAGGATAGGTCTCCCCAGACCGACCCACTGGCTGTGAACATTCTAAACTAACACGTGTCTCATTAAGTGTCCAGTTTAAGGGTATTACACAGAAACATACCAAGGGAACATGAATAAAATATGCACTTTTATTCATTTACAATAAACTCATAAAGTACATCATTCTGATTGAAGCTAAGGGCATACAAAACAGTCCAACAGCTCCCACTTGCACTTAGGTCCAATCAGGTACAAGCCAGAGTTCCATGCTTTCCACGTGTTTCTCAAATACTTTCTGTGATAGTGGCTTTGTCAATGGGTCTGCTACATTTTCCGCTGACGCTACCTTCTGAATCAGGACGTCCCCTCTACCAACAATCTCCCGTAGTACGTGGTACTTCCTCTCGATGTGCTTTGACTTTGAGTGGGCTCGTGGCTCCTTAGCCTGAGCAATGGCTCCATTGTTTTCACACAACAACGAGATGGGTGATGTGCTGGACGGAACTACTTCTAACTCGTGAATGAACTTCTTCATCCACACGGCTTCTTTGGCAGCCTCACTTGCGACAATGTACTCGGCCTCAGTCGTGGAGTCTACAGTGGACCCCTGTTTGCTGCTTTTTCAGCTAACAGCACACGATCCTATCGTAAAAACATATCCAGATGTAGACTTTCTATCATCTGGATTCGACTGGAAATCGCCATCGGTATACCCTAGAACTTGTAGTGAACTACCATCAAATAACAGACAAAACTCTTTTGTCTTTCGAAGGTATTTGATTATTTTCTTCACAGCAGTACAATGCTCCTGCCCTGGGTTGGCTTGGAATCTACTTACCACACTCACCGCCTGAGCAATGTCCGGGCGAGTGCACAACATGGCATACATGATGCTCCCTACGGCTGAGGCATAGGGAACATCTCTGATGCTCTCAATCTCCTCAGAAGTCTTTGGAGACTTCTTCTTGGAGAGAGTGACTCCATGCCTGAAAGGAACGTTTCCTTTCTTGGAGTTCTCCATGCTGTATCTTTTGACAATTTTGTCAATGTAAGCAGCTTGGGATAATCCAATTATCCACTTCGATCTATCTCTATAGAGTCGAAGACCCAGTATATAGGAGGCTTCTCCAAGGTCTTTCATGGAGAATTGTTGTGAAAGCCATACTTTCACCGTAATTAACATTCCTACATCATTCCCAATGAGTAGAATGTCATTTACATACAGAACCAAGAAGGTAACCTTATCTCCACTGTACTTCCTATAAACACAGGATTCATCCGGATTCTGCTTAAAGCCAAACGATTTGACAGCAGAGTCAAAACGGATGTTCCAACTTCTAGGTGATGAAATACATGTGTTGATTCCGTGTCCTAACACTCAGGGGACCACATACATCAGCATGTATAAGGTCAAGTGTGCCTGTACATCTTTCAGGCTTACCGTTAAATGGCCGTTTCGTCATCTTGCCTTGCAGGCAAGGCTCACAAGTGGGAAGATCTTCTACAGTTAGAAAATCCAAAGGACCATCCTTTACCAACCTTGTGATTCGGTCAACACCGATATGGCCAAGTCGGTAATGCCACATGCATGTGGGATTAACTGTATCACGGACTTTCGTCTTGGGGATTTCAGCCGACGTAGTTTCGGTTATGTTAGTTTCCAGAGAAGGATGTAGAACATAGAGACCGTTCTCCAGTTCCCCGTATGCGATGAATCTATTATTTTTTTTAGTAATAGTATTACTAAAGAAGACAGAATAACCATTTGCACACAGTTTTGAGACAGAAATCAAATTTCTCCTTAAAGTTTGCACATAAAGACTATCTTTCAGTACAATAGTTCATTCTCTAAAAAGTAACTCCACAGTTCCTATGGCCGCGGCTGCAACAGTTGCAGTAGTCCCCAAGTAGAGCGTGACTTCTCCTTCACTCAGCCTTCTGCTTACCTTGAACCCCTGTAGTGAGTAACACGCATGAGTTGAAGCCCTAGAGTCAATACACCAGGACGCAGATGTTACCAACAAGTTGGTTTCTAAAACACAAGTTTCGAGATTACCTTTCTTGGATTCCAGGTAGGGAGGACAGTTCCTTTTCCAGTGGCGGGTCTTCTTGCAGAAGTGATAGGCATCTGATGCCTTGTCCTTCCTCTACTTCTTAGGTTGGGCAGCCTTCGTCTGAGGCTTTCTCTTTTCCTTCATTTTCTTGCCCGATTTTCCAGTTTCAACAAGCATGGGAATGGGCTCATCCTTTTTAATCAATACTTCGGCCCATTGCAGCATATTGCTGAGTTCCTGCAAGCTGACGTTCATCGTGTTCATGTTGTAATTCATGATGAATGGATTAAAGGATGGAGGCAGAGAGTTGAGAATAGCATCGATCTGTGTTACCAGATCCAGCCCGGATCCAAGAGCCTCCAGTTCGTTGATATAACCCATCATCCGGAGACAATGGTCATGAACTTGTTGGCCCTTGGACATCTGCGCGGTCATGAACTGTTTCAAGACCTTCTGTCGAGTAGAACGATTCTACTCTTCGTACATTGTCTTGAGACTGTCCAATACGTCCTTAGCAAGTTCGATCTGATCGAACTGCCTCTGAATTGGATTGTTTAAGGAGGCAATGATATAGCAGCGGGCAAGGGAGTTTTTCTCCTCCCATTCTTGGTATTCTCTTCTCCGGGCCTCAGAAGCCCTGTCTCCTGGACGATCCGGGTTAGGATTCTTGGCTACCTTGTCCAATTTCTCAGAGGTTAAGACCAACATAAGGTTCGTGTACCAGTCAGCATAGTTTGGGGCCTTCAGCTTGTTGTCATCAAGCAGCCTTGCAAATTGTCCGTTTGCCATTTTCTGATAAAAGAGAAAACATCAGTCCACAACCTAATTTGATTCATGTTCATTACATAGATATGGATTTTAATCTACGTTCCATTTCCATTTATTCATCTCTGAGATTTCCCTCCTTTCTCAGTGACAGAGACTGCGAGTTGTCTTTGGAAATGTGAGAAATCACATAGGGTGCATGGAGCCAACTGTTTCAGCTGCATAACCCCACCACCTTTCTGTGAAGGATCATATCCACTCATCATATGAGCTTTCCCTTTGGCCTCTATCAGACAAGGTTCAGAGCCATTTTCAGGTAAACATTTCTGTCCAGTGAGCGCTTACCCATCATGTCCGTGAACGCCAAGGTACCGTGAGAGAATTCCCATTTTCTGGTGAAGCCCCTCTCACATCGGTCTATGATGCCCCCTATCATCTTATGAAACATTCATACAAGCCCAACAACAAATGGATAGCCCATTTTCTGGTGCGTTTCCTCATTACTAAAGGACCCATCCTCATGCTAATGATGGAAGGCCTTTAGAGAGTTCATCATATGAATCTCCCTATCACATGCACTCATATTAGTTGGAGAGAACAGTCAATTACGCCCTAGTTTGATCTAGGTCAAACCCAAGTGGCTCCCACTGACTTTCATAAAGCCAGATTTCGGTGGGCCTAAATCGGCTAGGGTTCCGCACGTAACCTCTCCATGAGGTGTGGGGCCCACCACTGAGGGTGGTCATCCAATGACCAAAAGGGACACCATGGCAATGATGTGCATTCAGCCATGGTGTGCGCAAGAGCCATTGTCGATTGATCATGGGCCAAGCATTTATGGCCCATGTACGTAGCACATCACACATCCGTACATCACATGCAAGGATAAATTGATCCAATCAATTAATTATTTGTAAAGCCCATTTGAAGCCCATTTTAAATCCATAATATTAACCATTAATATTATCTAGGTATATGGGCCGAATTAGGGTTGATGGGTTCGGCCCATATAGCTTTATCCGTAGAGTGGGATTTTAGCAGTTTTATCCATTTAAAACTGGGCCTTTACAGGTTGGGTCGAATTAACCATTTAATTAAATATCAATCCTCAGGCCCATTAGTAGGAAAATTAGGGCTGACTTTCAGCCTTGATTGAACCCTAGATTCGGTCCAAACAATTTGAACCAATCTTGGTTCGAATGGGTCTAGGGTTTGACCTTTAATTAAATCTTTAATTCAAGAAAATAATCTGAAATTAAATACTGATAAAAGAAAAGCAATAATTAGTCTCATAGGGTTGTTCGCACACTTCATCTTGCAAAACAGAGGTTAGATAACTGTTTGCAGTTTCATAAACTGCAAATCGCAGATTACGATTCTCCCATCTGCGAAATCTCCTTCTCTGCGTCGCCATCTTCGATCCAAAAATAAAATAAATAGAAAACCTAAATTCTATTAATAATTACATCAAATCGAATACCTATACATTCAATCTAAAAATAAAAAAAAATATTTTACAGACCAAAAGTAATAAAACAATCCACAAACTACAAAAATGCAGGTTCCCTGCACAAATCAAGATTTCGTTCTCTTCTTGTACGAACAACCCATAAATCAAGAAAATCATAAAGAACAATTCTAAACAATAATCAGATTTATATAAAAATTAATTTTAGATTATTCGCCCATAATTTTGGGAACAAATTTCCCAAAACCCATATCTGCGCAAATTGGGTAGAACGCCTTCTGCCCATTTGCGCAGGTTCAGATCTGAAATAAATTGGTTCAAGATTTGAACCATGGCTCTGATACCACTGAAGGGATGAGAGATCCATCGTATGGACACCCAAATCTTGCGGAATAAATGGACAAATTTCAAAAAATTTTCTCTGCCTTTCAACTGGGAATCACATTCCCTATTTAGAAAATCATATTTTCAAGGATCAATCTTGAACCATAAACTGAACCAGATCTGAACCAAAAGGAGTAGGAGAGGATTATACCTGATACAGAGAAAAAGTATCTCCCAATGAAGGTGTTCATGCCCAAGGAAGGATCCAAAGACTGCTCCCACTGAAAATGGTGCAGTGCAGGATGAAGTAGAATCAACAGTATTCTTCTCCAAGAATTCTGTCCTTCGCAAGAAACAACAAGATGGCACGTGAGCACAACTTCCTATCAATTCTTTCTCAAAGAACTGATGTCAAGATCGAATCTTGACTTCTCCCATAACTGGAGATCGAACTGGATGTCTGGTGGCTACAAGAAGGAAGCGGCAAGAAAGATCTTTGCAGGGATTGCAGAAATGTTTCTTCTGTGATTTCAGCTCTGAAGAGAATATGATTATGTGATTTTCTTAAAGGCTGCCGCCCCCTCCTGCTTTTGTAACCCTAAAAGATCAGCTCCTAATCCAATTAGGAGCTGCTGATCCAAATCATATTTGGATCAGACCTCTCTTTAGGTGATAAGGATAAACCCTTATCTTATTTGCAGATTAGATCAGCCTTCTCCTAATCTCATTAGGAGGTTTCTAGATCTGAATCATATTCAGATCTGGACTCTCTGAGTGGATAGGGTTAAGACCCTATCCTATCTGTTGATCCATTTCAGAATTTGCCCATATTTAACTTATTAAATAAGTCCAATTCAAAATGGGCTTTAGGCCCATTAAGCTTATTGACGGGTTGTCGAAGCCCTCAAAATTATTACTAGTCCCACAATAAAATATTTGCAGTAAAAGTGGTTTTAGGTCGAATCCCACAGGGAGCAAATCAATAATCTCTTAGCCGAATGGGTAAAGTAATTGTGTGGGAAAAGTAAATAACTAAAATTAAAAGAATAACAAACTAAACAAACAAGAGAAAATCAGTCTTACCGGATTCTGGTTCAAGGGTTCGGGTTGAATCGATTGACCATCGATCCTAGGTACACTTCAGCATTCTCACAATTCAAGCATTTAACCTTAGATTTATTAGGATAGCCATAATAAACCTTGTGTTTTCCTAATTCAGTTGACTAAACCCAGCATTCGATCAACACTTATCACCATGTTAAATAGTGATAGCATTAAGATTTGTGAAAACAGTTAAACCAAAATAACAATAATTGAGATAACTGCAATTACTGAATCTTGTTCCATCGATTCCTTTAGATTGAATCATGTTGAAACATTGGTCAAAGGCTGTCACGAACAATTGACCCCAAAAGATATCAACCTAATTGCTACTTGCACCATTATTCGTGACATTTACGGATCACCGAAATCATGGATAGCAGTAGGAAAATCAACATTAATTCAGTTTGTCAAACTAATTAACATCAACATCCAATAAAAATATGCACAAGAATCAATGAATACTTGAATTAAAAAGCAAGAAAATAAATTAACTACAGAACGTCACAATGACACAATCGAACCTCCCCCCTTGAACCAGAAAAAGAAGCTTAGCTGCTCATGATCTGCGCAATCTCCATGCTTTTCTTCTCCATAGCCGAACTACCTTCTTGAGCTTCTTGGTCTTCTTGATGATCTCTTGGATCTGAGAGTGAGTGATGCTAGAGCTGGTTCGCCCCCCTCTTTATATAGCCAAAGGAGAGGGCTGTTTTCCAACTCCTTCTAGGAGATCATCTTATCTTTAGCGAGTCTTGATCTTCTTTGAACTAATCCTATCCTATCTCTTATCTAATCCCCAACCTTCTTATTCTTATAGGATTACATTAAAAGTTTAGATCTAATAAGACTCTCTCCCTCTTGGGAGATTACATTCGAATTAGGACTCTAGACTCTTGCATCCGAGTTGGGCTTCTCTGCTACTTGGGCTGCTTCCAGGTTCTTCTGCGAGTTGGGCTTCAGCTGTTAAATGGGCCTGTCTACGAATTTGCTCCGACTTCGGGCCCAGTTTCGTACTCGATGCGGGCCGAATCAGTCAAAACCCAAAACAGTAAAGTTGTGGGTCTTTCTTTCTTCTTTCTAATTCTTCTTGAATTGCCCAATTCGGAGTCCGGAACTGTGAGTTAGGCCCAGATCACTGACTGTCGCCGAAACTGTGCAAAATCACCCGAATTGGCCTGTTTCCTTCCAATTGCCTTCTTTATTGCCCTGAATCGAAATACAAGAGTAATGAGTGCATTTAAGTGATAAAGTAGTGTAAAAGGATGAAATTAAGGGGACAAAATAAGGTTCTTCTAAGTCTCATCACTTATGTGCTCACTTAACCTTCCTAACTGCTGCCTAGTTGGGCTTCCTTGCATGGCGTGGGACCCAAGCATTGATCTACACATCAGCCACATGGGTTCGGCCCAGACTTTGTTACAAGGCCTGGCTGAATACACTATTATGGATAGTGCTGAAGGGATGAGAGATCCATCCCATGGATGCCCAAAAATTGTGGAATAAGGGGGCGAATTTCAAAAATTTCTCTCCCTTCAACTGGGAATCGCATTCCCTATTTAGAAAATCATGTCCCAACATACCCAGGTTTTGATCCCCGCTAAGGATCTCACTGAATGGTACATCAAAGACAGCCCAATCCGACACCTAGTGCAATATCATAATTGAGTCTAGGGGTCGGGTGTAACTTTCCAGTTTTGCCCATCAATCTCCAAGGTCTAGGGCAATATTGGAAATCTGGTCCAGTTCAAAGATTCAATTAATCCTACACTATATGTGCCTAGGGTCTCACCCTGGCAGTTGAGACAGGCCACCCCAACCGACTTGGTGGCACTACAGTGTCAACCTTGTCAGGATAGGTCTCCCCAGACCGATCCATTGGCTGTGAACATTCTAAACTAACACGAGTCTCATTAAGTGTCCAGTTTAAGGGTATTACACAGAAACATACCAAGGGAACATGAATCAAATATGCACTTTTATTCATTTACAATAAACTCATAAAGTACATCATTCTGATTGAAGCTAAGAGCATACAAAACTGTCCAACACTCCTCTCACTAGGATCCCCTCCCCCAAGGAAGTCCCAAGTATTTCAAAGGACACTCTTGGGTTCCACACCCATGAACATCTCTGCCCATATTTTTTAAGTAATGTCTATTTCAAGAGAATTAAGGCAGTCCTGCCACAAAAGCTGCACTAATGCCATGCTTTTGTAGTAGTACTGATTTGCTACTTTCCAATTTGACAAAAACACTTTCTCTGGGTAGAAACTAGGTAGAAGCACAGCTTCTTCAGAAGATAATTTACTCTCTATCAGCTGCATATTATATGAGGGCTGAAGTAACCACATACTGGGTAGGTTGGGTTTACATTGATCCTAGAAAAAACCACAGCTTCTTCTAGGCTCCTTGCTGATTTCTGACCCTTTTCTGAACCCACCGTCCCCTCAAAAACTACTTCATGCTTCTTGGCTACCTCCATTTCTAAACCAGTTGATAATTGTTTGCAAGTTCTCCTTCCGCTTTAAGTTGTAATATCCCAATTGCAGAATAAGAAGTAACAATGTTTAACATACCTAATTACACTACCGGCATCTTCCCATCATCAGATTAATTCAACCTGATATACAAAATGTGACTCAATTTAAAGAATTTTGGAGGGAATATCTTAGGAGAGAGAAAGAGAGAAGAGATGATGAGGAGAGAGAGGAATGAAAAAAAGTGGGAATAGAGAAGAAAGAATGGGGGAAAAAGGAGAGAAGAGATCACCAACAAAACCTTTTAATGAAGGAACCAAAATCCTGAGTTTCCAGCCTTCTATTCAAGTCCATCTCACTTTACTTATTATAGCTTACAGGTATTAAATCTGGAAATTGTTGGAAAATAAGTACAAACACTTTTATTGGTAAACAAGCATTAAAGCTTGGTTAGGTTTCACAATACGGAAGGTAAGTTTATATTTCAACTATAAATATGCTAGAGTAACAGTTGTATGCCAATTTGATATACGTCAATCGAAAACATTTCATGACGAAACAGCAATGGTACCAAACCACCTCTAAATTGATCAAAATATCATTCCAGCCTTGTCTTTGACTAATTCAAGTGTGTTTAAAATAAAATAATTCAATTGGATTTCCATAGTAGAAATTAAAAGAATAGAAAAGGCATAATCTGAGGTAAGGATTCCATTATTAATTCTCATTTAATCAGCTGATCTTAAACATGGATAATATCTTAGCTCCGGGCCATCTGTTTACTGGATGTGCATCTTTAGCATATGAGATCGAATCATTTTTGGAGGGCCTATTCAACCAATCTGAATCCAATATAGACCACCATTACCTTGTACTTATTGCTGTCTTTCATGGCAAGATATTCCCTATGTGCAGTTACATTTGTGTTGTGCATAGGATGTGCTAGTGTTTTGTAGTCACCAAATCCAAACTCTATTATATATATCTAGAACCTATATTACAAAGAGAGAATTTCAATCCCAACTTTAGTCGATGTTCAAACTCTTATATACCCACAATGCCCCTTTTACCTATAAAAGTTCCATTTCCATTCTCTCTCTCCCCCCCTCTCTAAAAGATGAATCTTTGTTTAAAGCCACCTTGAGCTCATAGGTCAAAGTACATCTTTAGTTCTAGCTCATTGTTATAGGAAAGCTAATAGATGTGTAATGATAGATTAGTTAATATAGCCTTTAATCAAAACTGCCATAGTCATTACTTTGATCATCCTTCTTTTGATATTGTATGTATAGTGTGAGGATATAATTGGTATTTCGCAATGGTATGCTTGTTAAATTCACTTGTTCAGTTTAGTACTTTGGAGAGAGAGAGAGAGGATCATTTGTTTTTGATATGTAAAGATGTATTTATTTACACAAAGAAGAGGTTCAATACAATTAGGGGAGTATTTTCTATTATATCTCCAAAAATGTGATTTCTAATTTATTTTCTATTATTTTTTTATAGGCTGAACATGGTAAAGGAGGAGACTTCACACGTGTGGATGGAAACATTTGATCAAATTTTACATGCCAATTTTTTTTTTTTGGATTGAGTTTCATGTATTCAAGAACCTTGAATTTTTAGCAAACACATGAATGGTAAAACACCTTGAGATATAATTCATTTTTTATTATATAATCTTTTAATGGAATTTTAAATTTTAATTCATCTTATATTATTATTATTTGTGCTTGTATTCGATACATGAAAGAAGGCTTCAAAAAATAATGAAAAACACTTAGGATTTAGCTGTTAATGAAACTATTTTAGCTACAGTCAATGAAAACCGTTGCGAAAAACTATTTTCGATAGTAGCTACGAATTGTTTAAGACGTAGCTACAGAGTGGTGTCTTCTTAGGCCAACTATTTAAGCCGTAGCTATACGCTTTTCATGGGCAACTTGGGTCCATAGCTATAAATCCAAATTTTGTAGCTACAGACATCACAAAATCGGAGCTAGAAAGCCAACTTTGTAGCTACGGATGACTGAAAAACCATAACTACAAATGCATATATATTTAGGTTAGGCTTTAGCCACGGACACAAACCGTAACTATAGGTTAGTTCTAGCTACAGATTTGTTCAACCGTAGCTATTGCCTATAGCCACCGCAACTGTAGCTACTTTTTTTTTTACGGTAGCTATAGGCCTATTTTCTCACAAATATGACCACTATAGTATCTATTAAAGCTGACATTAAAACTATAATATAATTACTTTTATGACCTTTCTCAAATAGAAAAAAAAAACAGAGAATTATTTTAGTATAAAAAGTTTCACACTGCATCCACATTTTTATATATAGTATAGATGTAGATTTTCTGACATAGTATGGTTTAACCCGTTTGAGTCAGATGGTCTATTGGTGACCTACAACCAGGAGTCAAAATTGGTTCAGCCTCCAGGTCAGATTTTAAAATATTGATTTTTAATGATGAATTTCAAATTCAAATTTGAATTTCTAATTAATATCTAAACATTGCTTAAACCTAGCATTAAATATACAAATTATTGAGAGAGGGGGGAGGGAGTAGTTGTACGAATTATTAGAGATACCGAAAATATATAAAACCCATGGTTTTTCTACGTAACAAAACTTTGCTGGAATGACATATTGATTGATATGACTTGATATGTTATGAAATTTTAAACCTTATAATAATTTATTGAGCACGACAAACACCAAACTACATGCCATGCCATCTCTAGGAAACGGTGAAACTATACAAATGGGATAGTGGAGACTAAGGAGATGGCCTAAGGGGTGGCTGGATCTTTAAATAAACGCCACACTCTTGCTTAGTAAGGAAAGTCCAATTGAACGGAAAATCCATCAGAATTTGGTGGGTAAAGGAGAAGTGTGCTTTCCATATATGACACCACCGACTGTGATGGTTTGGATGGAAAATCCGAATACATTGTGTGCTGCCTGCTCTCCTGTTTTGTAAACTCGCATAAGTTGAATTAGATTGGGATGAAAATAACGTTTTATTTATTTATTTATTTTTATCAAGTCAAAATAACATTTATGTTGTGTGAGATTCATTCATGGAAATCCAATCTCCCAGCAAAGATTTTGCATGCAAATTCATTCGTCTAAACAAACTGCAATTGGCTGAGAGCTGGACGCACGTCAGCATTCATTTAGTTTTTTATTAGTAGTTCTCTCTGTTCTTAATTTGTTTTTATCTATTTTGGTAGCGAGTCGCATCAAATGTGAAATGCAACGCAGCTACAGTGTGAGGTTGGCGTAGAAGTAATTGTCAAGTAAACTTGCAATGTATACATTGTTTTGCTTTGTTGTTACAATCTAAGGTATCATATCATATCTTAATATAAGAGTTCTGCAAGTTTGATGTTTTTAAGTGCTAATAAATAAATAAGATTCACCCATAAGTTTCCCCCTCGGGAATGATGTATCATTTCAGTTTATTCTAATACTGATTCTATTCACAATGTATCATTTAAGTCCATCATCATGCGCTCTTAATGGACCCAACATTTATACTAAATGGTTCCTGAGTCAAGTCACCTTATAAAAACCCAAGGACTGTGGACAGATGCAAAATTAGCCAATCAGGTATTATCCTTAATGGTTTTACACTTAACCTCTCAGCCCATAATGATCAAACGCTGCTCGACAAGAGAGGACCTTTCCCTTGGCTGCAAGGTACAGTGTTACACTCTCTACTCACATGGATCCCTAGAATTAAAACATTTTGCAAACATTTTGAAACCATAATATATATATGCATATCTCTATAAAAATATATTTTGCAAAACAAATTTCAACGGTTGAAATCAACTGCCGGTAGTTTTGGTTTCCATCAGAGATAGTGCATCATCGATCATTCACTTTGTCTAACAAAGGGGCTGATCCTGTTACTATGATCACCCACTCAGATGAATTCTCGGACTGTCCCAACATACCCAGGTTTTGACCCCCTCTAAGGATCTCACTGATTAGCATATCAAAGATAGCCCAAATATGTACTTTATATAGAAACACACTATAATAACATGAATCAAATATGTACTTTATTCATTTACATTAAATGTCATAATGTACATCATTTTGATTGGAGCTAAGGGCATACACTGTCTAACAACTTTATCATCTGTCTTACATGTCCCTAAACTTCATACTAACCTACTTTCAGTTAGTTCTTTGACAAAAAATCTGAATTATTTAATGACTTTCCTTCCTGATAATTGTGTTTTGCAAGATCTAGAGTCAAAGAAGATGATTGGGAGTGGTCTTGAGGTGAATGGAATCTACCTTCTAGATGAGATTCTGAGATATTAGAGTCATCATGTTAGTTACAATAGTAGTAGTAGATTAGAATAACTGAGTCAAATTATGCTCTAGCATAATTGGCTGGGGCATCTTTCTTTTAGTTCTTTAAAATTTCTGTTTCCAAATTTATTTAAGTTTGTTCGGTTATCTACCTTGGAGTGTGAAAGTTGTTTGTTAGGAAAATATTATAGACATTTTTTTAAACCAAGTGATAAAAGAAGTGTGTTTGCTTTTGATATTGTTTACACTGATGTATGGGGACCGTATCATATTCCTTGCATGGGTGGCTACCGTTATTTTTTCCTATTTGTAGATGATTACACACGATATTTTTGGATATATTTGATGAGATCCTGCGATAAGGTCCCTAACTTGGTCTGACAGTTCCATCAGATGGTTCTCACACAATTTGGAGTAAGAACTAAGGCCTTCAGATCGGATAATGCTAGAGAGTATTTTGAGAAGGAATTGACAACATACATTTTGGAGCATGGTATAATTCATCAAAGCAATTGTACACATACACGACAATAGAATGAAGTGGTAGAAAGAAAAATAAACACATTGTGGATGTGGTAAGAAGTCTTATGGTATGTGCTTTAGTTCTTGTCTATTTTGGGGTTTAAGGTACCATTCAACCTTCTTTTTCCAGAGGTAGAGATGTTTCACATTCCTCTAAGGGCTTTTAGTTGTGTGTCATTTGTTCACATTCTTGGCCCCAATCGCAAGAAATTTGATCATAAGGCCAAGAAATGTGTTTTCCTTGGGTATGCTCAGAACCAAAAGGGGTATTGTTATTATGACCCTGTGTTGAAGAGTAGATTTGTCACTATGGATGTTACTTTTTTTGAATATACCTTTTACTTCTCAAGTGGTTCTCCTCAGGGGGAGAGTTTTGGGGAGGAGAACTTATAGTCTGTTCCTTTTCCTGTTTCCTTTGTGCCTCCATCAGCAACACCTCCATCAATTTCTTTACCTGAGCAATGCCAACAAATGATGGTTGACTCCATACATCCACAACCCGCACCACTCTCCATCAATCCTTCTAAAGCTCCAGGTTCCGCAGATGCAGTTCCAAGTAATCCCCTTGAGCCTGTGCCTGTCATTTCTTCTAATGATAATGTTCCTTTACCTAACACTATTGTTGCAGCTGATCCCACTAACCTGATCTTCCCATTGCTCTTCGCAAAGGAAAGAGAAAATGTACAGTTTATTGCATTTCACACCATCTTTCTTATAGTGCCTTATCACCCTCCTACCAAGCTTTTCTTTCTTCCCTGGATTCTATGTCTATACCCAGTAATGTTTATGAGGTTCTTTTCAAAGTTAAGTGGAAAACAACTATGCAAGAAGAAATGGAAGCCTTGGTTAAGAACCAAACTTAGGAAATAGTTGATCTTCCTTCAGACAAGGAAACAGTTGGATGTAGATGGGTGTTCACTGTGAAGTATAGGGTTGATGGCAAGATAGAGAGGTACAAGGCAAGGTTGGTAGCAAAAGGTTATACTCAGACATATGGCATTGATTATCTAGAAACTTTTGCACCAGTAGCTAAGATGAGTTTAGTTCGTATTTTGTTACCTCTAGCATTAATCAATTCATGACCTCTATTTCAGCTTGATGTTAAAAATGCATTCCTCAATGGTGATTTGCAAGAGGAGGTATATATAGACATTCTAATCGGCTTTTATGAAAATATTGGTAAAGGTGTGCAAATTAAGGAAATCATTATATGGCTTGAAATAATCAGCTAGGGCTTGGTTTGATAGGTTCAGAGGGACACTTATCCGTTTTGGGTACACACAAACCCAGTCTGATCACACCCTCTTTGTGAAGAGGAGAGACACTAGTGTCAATTCTGATTGTATATGTAGATGATATAGTGGTTATAGGAAATGATCTAAAAGAGATTGATGCTCTCAAAAGGCTATTGTAGCAAGAATTTGAGATCAAAAACCTTGGTGAGCTCAAATACTTCCTAGGGATTGAGGTTGCAAGATTCAAGTATGGTATTGGCATGAGCTATAAACGAGGAGAGTGTCCCTTAATTCTGGGATAACTCTTATCATAGTAATTTGTATGTAACTAGGAAAGGAAGAACAAGACAGTTCGGGTGTAACTAGGAGAGGTGTGCATATAACTCATTCGTTGGAAAGGAAAAAAAAAACAAGAAAGAAGAAGAGTTTTTCTCCTTCTACTCGAGTTATCATGGTATCAAAGCATTACGGTCCGTGACAAACTCGTCTTCCTGATCGCTGCGAAGTCTTGGTCGCCGGTGGGTGACCGCTGCTACTACCGCTGCAAGTCCGACGGTTGCTCCAACGTGTGGTTTGTTTTTCATCTACCTAGAACTATCAACTCCACCGTGGTCGCCGGTGGTTGGCCGCTGATATTGCCGCTACGAACTCTTGTTGAGTGCAACCCGGCTCCTCTTCACATTAGAACTACTGATTCCACCGTGATCACTGGTGGTTGGCTGCTACTACTGTCGCTGCAAGTCTGACAGTTGATCTGCCAGATCTCTCTGTCTCATCGTGGTCGCCGGTGGTTGGCCGCTGATATCGCTACTGCAAATTCTTGCTGAGTGCAACCCTCTTCATCCTCCTAATCGCTGCGAAATCTTGGACTCGTCTGTATCTTCACAATCTGCAACGACCGAACCGAACATTGCTCTCTAATACTCAGCGTTAGGTGCGATTGTCGACTCCCTTCTCGTCGTCTCACCGTGGTCGCCGGTGATTGGCTGCTACTAATGCCGCTGCAAGTCCGGTGGTTGCTCTGCCAGATCTCGCCGTCTCACCATGGTCGCCGGTGGTTGGCCGCTAATATCGCCACTGCAAATTCTTGCTGAGTGGCAACCCGCCTCGTCCTCCTGATCGCTGCGAAATCTCGGACTCACCTGCTTCTTCGCAATCTACAACAACTGAACCGAACATCGCTCTCTAACACTCAGCGTGCGATTGTTAACTCCCTTCTACTCCAAGACCCATCAACAAGAACACCCTACGGCAGACACAACCATGTCTGATTCGGAAACCTCAGATCCGTTTGGAGAACAACGGCCCAACCCTACCCTCACTAAATTGACCACCAGAATGACTGAGCTCCTGCACAGACCGACCCCGACTACAGAGACCTCCACCGCTCAGATCGGCATTAAGTTGGATGGCACCAACTATGCTCTTTGGTCCCAAGTTGTTGAGATGTATATCTCTGGCAGAGACAAATTGGGATATATTAATGGCGAACTTCCTCAGCCTCCACAGACTGACCTAAGCTTTCGAAGGTGGCGCACTGACAATGCTATTGTCAAGTGATGGTTAATTAACTGCATGGACATATCCTTGATTGGTAACTTTATTCGATTCCCTACAGCAAAGATGGTGTGGGATTCTATTGCTACTACGTACTTTGATGGCAGTGATACCTCGCAAATATACGATCTCCGGCGCCGTGTGACCTGCTTGCGCCAGTCTGGAGGGTCTCTTGAAAAGTATTATAATGATCTCCAAGGTTTGTGGCGAGAAATTGATTTCCTCTGTCCAAATCCAATGGAGTGTGCGGTGGATATTCAATGGTACAATAATCTTCTTCAAGAAGAGAGAGTGTACATCTTCTTGGATGGCCTTGATGACAGACTAGACAAGATTCGAGCAGATGTACTCCAAATGCATCCGTTTCCCACTATTGAACAAGCATACGCACATGTTCAGAGAGAAGCTATCCAACAAAGGGTTATGATCACCGGTAACAATATGGAAACTCCGGGAGCGGTTTTGGCCTCTAGAGGTGTTAAAACTGGGCAACTTACGCCCTCCTCAACGGGTTCTCTGCCTTCAAGCAACGAAAAATCTGGTACGTCCTCTAAATCTCGAACATCTTCTAGTGGAATGAAGTGTTCCCATTGTGGTAACTCAAAGCATACCCGGGAGAATTCCTTCAAGCTACATGGCTATCCGACTAGTGGCATGAACTCCAAGCCTGGAAACGTCAAGACAAGGTCGAGACTAGTGGTAAGGCTGCAACGGTTACAATAGAATCTCAACTCTCACCACAGGGAGACGTACACCTCTCGGATTCAGGTAACAATCTTCCCAACAAAACTATTGATGCATGGATACTTGACTCAGGGGCTACTGACCACATGACCTATGATGCTACTGATTTTTTAAAGACTTCACCACCAAGACAGACTACAATTGCTAATGCCAATGGGGCTATCTCTGAAGTCACAGTCACAGGAGCAGGCACTGTGACCTTGTCACCTGCAACATCCTTGAAGAACACCCTGCTTGTTCCCTCTCTCTCCCATAAATTACTGTCTGTTAGTCAAATCTCCTCCGATCTAAATTGTGCTGTGCTCATTTATCCTACTTTTTGTCTTCTTCAGGATATTCTCACTAAGGAGATAATTGGGCGTGGTACTAGGAGGGGGGGCTCTACTACATGGATGATCTCGGCACGGGTCAAGCACATCATGCACAACATCAAAGTAACACCAGAGAACAACAGATTTGGATGTGGCATCGCCAGTTAGGACATCCATCATTCGGTTACATGAAACACTTATTTCCGGAGTTATTTACAAATATACAGCCTCATGATTTCTAGTGTAACACTTACATCTTAGCTAAGAGTCATAGAACTATTTATCCCTTAAGTATGAATAAGAGTAGAGTTCCATTTGCTTTGATTCACTCGGATGTGTGGGGGCCATCATCAGTAACTACAGTGTCTGGATTTCGCTGGTTTGTAATCTTTGTTGATGACTGCATTCGCATGACATGGTTATATCTGCTGAAACATAAAGATGAAGTGTTGACGGTATTTCAATCTTTCCATATGATGGTAAAGACTCAGTTCACATCACAGATCCAGGTACTCAGGTCTGATAATGGCGGGGAATACATGAATCAATGGTTCCAAGATTATTTTCGGATTCATGGGTTACTTCATGAGACTTTATGCCCACAAACTCCATAGCAAAATGGCATTGCTGAGAGGAAGAACCGGCACATACTCGAAACTGCCCGCGCTATGTTACTTGGAGCACATGTACTTAACCGACATTGGGCTGATGTTGTTGCTACCACCGTGCACCTCCTTAACCGAATGCCATCACGGGTCTTACAGTTTAAAACACCATTACAAGTTCTTTCATCACGTGTCTCCTTGCTATCCGTTTTGATGATTCCACCTCGAGTTTTTGGCTGTGTAGCGTTCGTGCATCTACATAAAAATCAACGCACAAAACTGGTTCCACAAGCAGCTAGATGCTTATTTTTGGGGTATGCGCTACACCAGAAGGGGTACCGATGCTATGACCCAATCACCCACTGCACCTATGTTACCATGGATGTTACCTTTCGAGAATCAAAAACATTCTACTCTCCTTTCAAAACCAATTATTCTCTTCAGGGGGAGAGTCAGAGTGAAGAACAGAACTGGTTTTTTCCCGACTGGCTGAATACGAGTGCTTCAACAGAGATGGTGGTCAATGAAGCAACCGGGGCACCAGGGACATCTACAGAGACCCCAACGTCTACATCACCTCTCCCAGCAGAAGACATAGAGACCCCAACCTCCCCAGTACCGGAAGGCCCATCTCTTGAGGATATCCTAGAAGCCATCCCTGAGGTAATCTCCCCTACCACACCTTCAAGCCCTAATGATATGAATACTTCGGCTGGTTACACTTTACCTTTCAGGCATAATCGTGGCAAACCGCCAAATAGATATTCTCCAGATGTCGAGGATCGGAGGTCAAGGTATCCAATTGCCAATTATGTATCAACAAGGAGACTCTCCAAACCTATAAAAACATTTGTGCAAGAATTGTCCTCAAATCATATCCCTGCCAGTATTCAAGAAGCGTTGACAAGCTCGAAATGGACTTAGGCCATACAAGAAGAGATGGAGGCACTATTGAAGAACAAAACAAGGACTCTGGTTACCTTGCCCGAAGGGAAAAGACCTGTAGGGTGTAAGTGGGTATTTTCCGTTAAATACAAGGCGGACGGGACAATCGAGAGATACAAAGCGAGGCTGGTCGCAAAAGTTTATACCCAGACACAGGGTGTAGATTATCAAGAGACCTTCTCACCAGTGGCCAAGTTGAATACGATTAGAGTTTTATTATCTCTTGCAACAAACCTTGATTGGCCACTGCACCAGTTCGATGTAAAAAACGCCTTCCTCCATGATGATCTTGAAGAGGAGGTATACATGGACATCCCACCTGGTTATACAGCAAATTCCAAGAACCAAGTTGTGTGTAAGCTACAACGAGCACTATATGGATTGAAACAATCACCGCGGGCATGGTTTGGGCGGTTTAGTCTCGCGATGAGGAAATATGATTTTCAAAAAAGCAATTCAGACCATACACTATTTCTGAAGCACCAACGAGGGAGGGTGACAACTCTAATCATATACGTGGATGATATGATTATCACAGGGAATGATTCAGGAGAAATAGCAACACTACAAAAGCAATTGGCAACTGAGTTTGAAATGAAGAACTTAGGCGGGCTCAAGTATTTTCTAAGAATTGAAGTTGCTAGATCAAGGGAAGGTATATTTTTGTCTCAACGGAAATACACATTGGATTTGCTCTCCGAAGTGGGACTGTTAGAGTGCAAGCCGGCAGACACACCAATTGTTCAAAATCATAAACTTGGAGAATACCCAAACCAATACCAATAAGGAGAGATATCAAAGGCTAGTTGGTAAACTTATTTACCTCTCACACACTCGTCCAGACATCGCCTACGCTGTCAACGTAGTAAGTCAGTTCATGCATTGCCCAAGCGAAGATCACATGGATGCTGTAATGCGAATTCTGTGATACTTGAAGTCCTCTCCTGGAAAAGGACTTATGTTCTCAAAAAATAATCATCTAAAGATAGAAGGCTATACAGATGCAGATTGGGCTGGAAATATCTCAGATAGAAAATCCACTTCGGGGTACTTTACTTTTGTCGGTGGGAACCTGGTTACGTAGAGGAGTAAAAAACAAAAGGTGGTGGCCCTATCAAGTGCTGAAGCTGAGTTTCGAGGAATGGCTAAAGGGCTTTGTGAGCTACTCTAGCTTAAAAGCTTGATGACTGAAATTGGTTTCCCCCCAACCTCTGAGATGGACTTATTCTGTGATAACAAGGCTGCCATAGACATTTCTCAGAATCCCGTCCAACATGGTCGAACAAAGCATGTGGAAGTGGACCGGCATTTTATCAAACAAAATATCGATGACAGAATCATTCGATTTCCCTTTGTCAAGTCTGAAGACCAGCTGGCAAATATACTCACAAAAGTTGTATCCAGTAAAAACTTCTACAACTCACTTGGCAAGTTGGGCATCCATGATTTGTACGCGCCAACGTGAGGGGGAGAATTGGTGTGAGTTGTAAACGAGGAGAGTATCCCTTAATTCTGGGATAACTCTTATTATAGTAATTTGTATGTAACTAGGAAAGGAAGAACAAGACAGTTCAGGTGTAACTAGGAGAGGTGTGTATATAACTCATTCGTTGGAAAGGAAAAGAAACAAGAAAGAAGAAGATTTTTTCTCTTTCTACTCGAGTTATCATATGGGATTTTCATTTCTCAGAGAAAATATGTTCTTGACCTACTATGGGAAACTAGGAAGTTAGGAACCAAACTAGCTGACACTCCTATTGACTGTTGTATTTGTGTATGACATGACTAGATATTTCCTATGCCATTAGTATTGTGAGTCAGTATATGCATGCACCTCGGGTTCAGCACTAGAAAGCTATTGAGAGAATACTTGTATACTTGAAGGATCACCCCGGAAGAGGCATATAGTCTAACCTGTTTGAGTCAGATGGTCTACTGGTGACCTACGACCAGGAGTCAAAGTTGGTTCAGCCTCCAGGTCAGATTTTAAAATATTGATTTTTAATGATGAATTTCAAATTCAAATTCAAATTTCAAATTAATATTTAAACATTGCTTAAACCTAGCATTAAATATACAAATTATTGAGAGAGGGAGGAGGGAGTACTTATATGAATTATTAGAGATACCGAAAATATATAAAACCCATGGTTTTTCTACGTAACAAAACTTTGGTGGAATGACATATTGACTGATTGACTGATATAACACCACACTACATGCCATGCCATCTCTGGGAAATGGTTAAACTATACAAATGGGATAGTGGAGACTCTAAAGGAGATGGCCTAAGGGGTGGCTGGATCTTTAAATAAACGCCACACTCTTGCTTAGTAAGGAAAGTCCAATTGAAAACAAAAAATCCATCAGAATTTGGTGGGTAAAGGAGAAGTGTGCTTTCCATATATGACACCATCGACTGTGAGGGTTTGGATGGAAAATCCGAATACATTGTGTGCTGCCTGCTCTCCTGTTTTGTAAACTCGGATAAGTTGAATTAGATTGGGATGAAAATAACGTTTTATTTATTTATTTATTTTTATCAAGTCAAAATAACGTTTATGTTGTGTGAGCTTCATTCATGGAAATCGAATCTCCCAGCAAAGATTTTACGTGCAAATTCATTCGTCTAAACAAACTGCAATTGGCTGAGAGCTGGACGCACCTCAGCATTCATTTAGTTTTTGATTAATTGTTCTTTCTGTTCTTAATTTGTTTTTATTTATTTTGGTAGCGAGTCGCATCAAATGTGAAATGCAACGCAGCTACAGTGTGAGGTTGGCGTAGAAGTAATTGTCAAGTAAACTTGCAATGTATACATTGTTTTACTTTGTTGTTACAATCTAAGGTAACGTTTAGGGGCTTTAAATTTGAAGTGCTAACCTTAGATGTCTAGATTATGTACGTGTGGCAAGTGACAACCTGGTCTGTGCTTCTATTGTATAAGAACTCTGCAAGTTTTGATGTTTTTAAGTGTTAATAAATAAATAAGATTCACCCATAAGTTTCCCCTTCTCGGGAATGATGTATCATTTCAGTTTATTCTAATACTGATTCTACTCACAATTAAACAGCCGTGAGCTTGCCTTTCTTATCTTCTTTGAAGTTTTATTAGTTATAGTATTGTGTCCAATAACTCTATTTATCTAAAATTTTAAGTGTCTCCCCTCTCTCTCAGTCATGCAGCAACCACTGTAGTATCCTGAGGGTGGCGGAGTCGCTGTCGGTTTCCTTTCAACCTCTTCCGGCTAAAGGAATCTCTTGTAGGTAATCCGACATTGCTGCTGTCAAGGTTCTCACTTTCGAAGACACAAACTGAGTGGTGACATGGCAAATAGCAAGGGGAAAGAAAAGCTGGCTGAGGAATTTGAACAAACTCTGAGTCTTCATCTCGCACGGCTAATGGTGGAAAAGGCTTTGGTCAAAGGTTCACATGTGGAGCTTGAACTATAAAGTTGTAAGGAAGCTACAGACTATGTCAAACTATTGGAATTCGTCATGGAGTAGGAAATTTGCATGTATTAGGAACTCCTCTCATGCATGCATGTATCTTATCCTCTACTCCTAAATTTCAGGCATAGATTGCATGTATATATATGGTTGTGCCTTGCATAATGAGGAGGAATGAGACACAAAGATTTTCACATGGTATCAGAGCGGCTTCCTGGGTGTCTTTCCTCCCATGGACTTGTGAGCAGAGCCATCTCTCTGTCTTTGGAAACACCAGCTGCAGGCTCTCTCACCACGGATCCTACGAGTCAACTAGATGTCCTTGGGCATGATCGTGACTCGCTTGGCATGGAACGGAAGTTTCCTGATGAGGAGCTCTGGAACGGAAGTTTCCTGATGAGGAGCTCCGTAGTCTTCTGGTACTTACAAATTTTACGGAGGGCAACAGTTCCTGGACGGTATCTGTGAGGTTTCTTCACACCTCCAGTGGTCGGTGCAGATTTACAAGTTGCCTTGGTAGCGAGCGGGTTCCTGGGTGCAGCAGGATCCGCCTCCACCACTGGCTCCAACTCTTAACGGGGACGACAGTAGGGGCGATCTTCAAGCCAGGGGCTTCGACGGTGTAGAACCCCAACATATTGCTTCCGTTCCTGCCACCGCCGACCGCCGTAGCACACTGCACAGAGGTGCGGCTCAGTCTGCACTCTACAATCCTTCAGTTCAGTCTTCGTCTTCAAGATTTCTTACCTTCTCAGTCTGCATCTGCAATCTTCGTTTGATCGATAGTAGAGGCGATCTTCAAGCCAGAGGCTTCGATGGTGTAGAACCCCGACATATTGCTTCCGCTCCCGCCACCGCCGACTACTGTAGCACACTGCACAGAGGTGCGGCTCAGTCTACACTCTGCAATCCTTCAGTTCAGTCTTCGTCTTCAAGATTTCTTACCTTCTCAGTCTGTGTCTGCAATCTTCATTCGATCGACAATAGGGGTGATCTTCAAGCCAGGGGCTTCGACGATGTAGAACCCCAACATATTCCTTCCGCTCCCGCCAAACCCGAACTGATCCTTTTTTGGCTTCCGGTGTAGATCCACGTGGCGCTATGCCAACGACACCCGACCAACCAGACATTGAAGACGAAGCCTGAGACTGTGACGCACCTCTGGCCATTACTATTTGTTGTAGCAGACAGGCTGATAGAGACGTATTTCCTAAAGTTGAGCAGTTGAGCAGTTGCTGACGAGTCTTGCTGATCGGTCACCATGGCTGTCAACAACGACAGGAATGGTGAGAGCTCAAGTAAGTCGGTATGGTGGGGAGACAGACCCCGCGTTACGTCGACCAGGGATGGAGCAGGTCGAGGAAAACGGGGTGGACCCTCTGGCGGACGTGACCGAGGTTCAGCAAAAACTTATGCTATTCAATCATCAGCAGGGCATGAGGTGGGTGCTAATGCAGCTGTGACTGACAAAGACAGGACCAGACTAAACGGGCTTAATAATGAGCAATGGCAGTCTCTCGTAAGCATGCTTGATGCTTACAAAACCAGGACTAATGAAAAACTCTCTGGTAAGAAAAATTCTACTGATTGGATAATTGACTCCGGGGCATCGCACCATATGACTGGAGATATTAACTTATTGATGGATGCACGGAATATTACACCGTTTCCAGTGGGACTTCCCAATGGAAAATAAACCACTGCAGTGAAGGTGAAGGAATAGTAGGATCCATCTAATGGACGCCAAAAGGTTGCGGAATGGGTGGGCGAATTTCAAAAATTTCCTACCTTCCTCCAACTAGGAATCATATTCCCTAAATTTAGAATACCATATTCGATGATCTTATTTGAACCATAATCGAACCAGATCTGAACCAAAAGGTAAAAGGGAGGATTATACCTGATCCAGAGAAGCAGTATCTCCCAAAGTTGGTGTTCACATCCAAAGAAGAAACCAAGATCCGCTACTGCTGAAGATGATACAGCTGTAGATGGAACGGAACCAGCAGGGTGCGTCCTACACACTGGATCCTTCGCAAGAATCCTCTAGAAACTCTGAACACCGATTCTTCTTCAGTCTTTCTTGCAAGACTGATGTCAAGAACTGATTTCTTGACTTCCTATTGTTGCAAAGATCGAATCTTGCAAGAGTGAATGGCGGCGGCAGGAGGAGAACTCCAGGGACGAAGATGGCTGAACTACTTTTCTTCTCTCTGGAGTATGAATGAGATCTGATCTCAATTCACAGGGAGTTTTCTTTCACCAAAACCCTAGTTCGAATTCTGATGTATTTTCTGTTGTTTTTTTTCTCCTTTCTTCTTGATTAAGAAACCTCGTAATTAGGAGTTATCCCAATCCAAATCTGTATTTGGATAGGGGATTATCTAAATCCTATCTGCATATTAAGTTAGTTTACTCCTGATCTTATCAGGAGGTTACCAGATTCAAATCTAATTTGAATTTGGTCTCCTGGAGTGGATAAGGTTAAATGCCCAAACCTTTTACTAACATTAATCTCAGATTCGCCCCATAGATGGGTGATCATATCAGCCCAGCTCGAAATGGGCGTTTGGCCCATTAGATGTTCAATGTTTGACTAGTTTCCAATCTGTTGCCCAGTTGGGCTTCATTGTATGGCGTGGGACCCAAGCATTGATCTACACACCAGCCACATGGGTTCGGCCCAACCGAATTCACTGAAAGACTCAGTAAACCCCTGAGCCCATCATATAGACCCTATGGGCCCAACACTTACATTAAGTAGTCCCTGGGCCAAACCTCGAGGATTCTGATCGGCGTGGGTGAGCAGTGTGATGGGGTCTATCATTTTAGAGGAGCAGCACCGGTTCGGGCGAATAGAACAAGAGGTATGGATGAATGGGAGTTATGGCATCGCAGATTAGGGCATCCGTCTAAACAGATATTATCTTTTCTCCCTAAAGTAGATAAATTAAATAGTAGAACTGAAGGAGATAAGCCATGTGATGTTTGTTACAGAGCAAAACAAACACGGGAAATTTTTCTGAAAGTAAACATAAAGCTGATGATTGTTTCTTTCTAATTCATTGTGATACATGGGGCGCCTATTATTAGACAATTTTTGTATGTCCTTAGCTTCAATTAGAATGATGTACATTATGAGTTTATTGTAAATGAATAAAGTACATATTTGATTCATGTTCCTTTGGTATGTTTCTTTGTAATACCCTTAAACTGGACACTTAATGAGTCTCGTGTTAGTTTAGAATGTTCACAGCCAGTGGGTCGGTCTGGGGAGACCTATCCTGATAAGGCTGACACTGATGTGCCACCAAGTCAGTTGGGGTGGCCTATCTCAGCAGCCAGGGTGAGACCCAAGGCACATGCAGTGCAGGATTAATTGAACTTTGAACCGAACCAGATTCCAGTATTGCCCTGGACCTTGGAGATTAATGGGCAAAACTAGAAAGTTACACCTGACCCCTAGACTCAATTATGATACTGCACTAGGTGTCGGATTGGGCTGTCTTTGATGTACCAATCAATGAGATCCTTAGTGGGGGTCAAAACCTGGGTATGTTGGGGTAGTCTGAGAATTCATCTGAGTGGGTGATCATAGTGACAGGATTAGCCCCTTTGTCAGACAAAGGTAATGATTGGGGATGCACTCTCACTGATGGAAACCAAAACTGCCGGCAACCGATTTCAATCATTGAGATTTGTTTTGCAAAATATATTTTATATGAGATATAAAAGTATATATATATGTTATGGTTTCCAAAATGTTTGCAAAATGATTTTAATTCCCGGGATCCATATAAGAAGAGAGTGCAACACTGTTCCTTGCAGCCGAGGGAGAGGTCCAATCTTGTGGGCAGTGTTTGATCATTATGGGCTGAGAGGTTGAGTGTAAGACCATAGAGGGTAATACCTGATGGGCTAATCTTGCATTTGCCCATAGTCCCTGGGTGTTACAAGGAGGCTTGGCCCAACGACTACTTAGGGTAAGTGTTGGGCCCATAGAGCCCATATGATGGATTTCAGGGGGTGCACTGTCCATAACAGTGTATTCGGCCAGGCCTTGTAACGAAGGCTGGGCCGAACCCATGTGGCTGATGTGTAGATCAATGCTTGGGTCCCACGCCATACAAGGAAGCCCAACTAGGCAGCAGTTAGGAAGGCTAAGTGACCACATAACCTTAATGGGCCTAAAGCCCATTTCAAACTGGGCTAATTTAAGTAGTTAAATATGGGGCGAATTCTGCGATGGATTAGCAGATAGGAAGGGTCTTAACCCTATCCATTTAGAGAGTCCAGATCTGAATGTGATTCAGATCTGGAAACCTCCTAATGAGATTAGGAGAAGGCTGATCTAATCTGTAGATAAGATAAGGGTTTATCCTTATCACCTAAAGGATGTCTGATCCAAATATGATTTGGATCAGCAACTCCTAATGGAATTAGGAGCTGATCCTTTAAGGTTACAAAAGAAGGAGGGGGCGGCAGCCTTTAGAAGACACATATTCACATTCTCTTTAGAGCTGAAATCACAGAAGGGAGAATTCAACATACTTGCAAAAATTCTCTCTTGCCGCCTCCTTCCTGTCGCCGCCTCACCTGCCAGTTCGACCTCCTTTTCAGTGGGAGAAATCAAGATTCGATCTTGATATCAGTTCCTTGTGAAGGGACTGATAGGAAGTTGTGCTCACGTGCCATCCTGCTACTTCTTGCGAAGGATTAGGTTCTTGGAGAGAACAATGCTGATTCTGCTCCACCCTACACTGCGCCATCCTCAGTGGGAACAGTCTTTGGATCCTTCCTTGGGCGTGAACACCTTCGTTGGTAGATATTATTTCTCCGTATCAGGTATAATCCTCTCCTACTACTTTTGTTTAGATCTGGTTCAGTTTATGGTTCAAGGTTGATCCTTGAAAATATGATTTTCTAAATAGGGAATGCGATTCCCAGTTGAAGGGAGAGAAATTTTTTTTGAAATTCGCCCATCTTATTCTACAAGATTTGGGCGTCCATACGATGGATCTCTCATCCCTTCACCTATAAAGTACTTGCTTCTTGTGGTGCAGTTTACTTTCTAACCATTGTTGATGATTATTCTCGTGCTGTGTGGGTTTACTTGTTACTGAAAAAAAGTGAAGTGGCACATATTATTGAGAAATTTTGTGCCATGGCAGAATGTCAGTTTGGCAAGAAAGTCAGGACTGTTCGAAGTGATAATGGAACATAATTTAAAAGCTTGAAATCATACTTTGAGACTCATGGTATTCTGCATCAAACTTCGTGTGTTGGGACACCACAACAAAATGGTCGGGTGGAGAGAAAACACAGGCATATCTTGAATGTTGCGAGAGCATTGAGATTTCAAGCAGGCTTTCCCATTGGTTTTTGGGGGGAGTGTGCCTTAATCGTCGGATACTTGATAAATAGGACACCTTCTTTTGTACTTGACGGGAAGACTCCGTATGAGGTACTGTTTGGGACGCCACCTCAATACGAGCACATGAGAGTATTTGGTTGTCTCTGCTATGCTCATTGGAGAAAGGAGTAGGAAGTGTGTTTTTGTGGGTTATCCCTACGGAATGAAAGGTTGGCACGTATATAACGTTGAAAGAGGTGAATATTTTGTCTCCCATAATGTAGTCTTCCATGAGAATATATTTCCATACGTCACTAGTTCAGAAGCCATTATGGGAGACAAAACTGGCCCAACCATTGCATCAGTTGATGCCGGAGTTAATGATGATGTTGTACACAACCACAGAGGGAATAAAGACAGGGGGAGTGATGCAGCCGACATCTGTGATAGGGGGAACCTTGAGAATAATGATGATGGAAGAGAGGAGCATGGAGAAGAAGAGAGTGTGCAAGATGATGGTAGTGAGGACAGAATTAATATGGATCCAGCACCACAAACGGCACCAGAAGAGCAACTTGGTAGGGGACATCGGCATCGCACACCGTCTGTTTTGTTGAGGCCCTACGTGACCTACACTGCTCAATGCTTGAAAGGCCCCCTTCACACTCAAGCCAACTCTGAATCAGAGTCCTCAGGTATGACTCCCTATCCCATAGCGAATTATGTAACATGTACTAATTTCTCTGCTAGACACCAAGCTTTCTTAGCAACAGTCACTGTTGGAGCCGAGCCCACCAGCTTTTCTAAGGCAATGGAAAGTGAGAAATGGAGGGAAGCTATGAGGAAGGAAATCCAGGCTCTGGAGGATAATGGTACTTGGACATTGGAAACTCTACCTCCCGGGAAAAAGGCAATAGGGAGTAAATGGGTTTATAAGATCAAATATAATTCAGACGGGAAGATTAAATGACATAAGGCTCGGCTAGTTATTCTCAGGAATAGACAGGTTGAGAGGTTAGATTATAATGAAACTTTCGCTCCTGTGGCCAAAATGACGACAGTCCACACTTTCCTAGCCGTGGCAGCCTCTAAGAACTGGGAGTTGCATCAGATGGATGTACATAATGCATTCTTACATGGGGATTTGGATGAGGAGGTATACATGCAGTCGCCGCCAGGTTTCGCATCTAAGGATCAAACAAAAGTGTGCAAACTAAAGAAATCTCTTTATGGATTACGTCAGGCTCCTAGATGCTGGTTCTCGGAATTAACAACGACCTTAATACAGTTCGGGTTTGTTCAATCGTATCCGAATTACTCTTTGTTCACTTATTTCAAACACAATGTTCGTTTGCACGTGTTGATATATGTTGATGATTTGATTGTTAGGGGAAATGATACTGTAGCCATTATAAGATTCAAAGAGTATCTCAGCCGATGCTTCCATATGAAAGATCTGGGACCACTCAAATATTTCCTAGGTATTGAAGTAGCTCGTGGTCTTGAGGGAATATATTTATCTCAACGGAAGTATGCCCTGGACATTATCTCGAAATGTGGACTATTGGGAGCCAAACAAGCGTCAGTGCCCATTGAACAGAATCATCATCTTAAGCTGGCCAAGGGCGCTCTAATGGACAATCCAAATCAGTACCGAAGACTAGTAGGGCGGTTGATATACGTAACCATCACATGACCTGAGTTGTGCTATTGTGTTCATATTCTGGCCCGGTTCATGCAAAGCCCGCGGCAAGAACATTGGGAAGCAGCTCTGCGTGTAGTGCAATATATGAAAGGGTATCCTGGACAAGGTATAGTATTGCATTCCGATAGCGATCTGCGTTTGTATGCTTATTGTGACTCTGATTGGGTAAGCTACCTGTTGTCACGATGATCGTTGACCGGCTATTACGTTCTGCTGGGGAAGTCACTAGTTTCCTGGAAAACGAAAAGACAACACACTGTGTCGCTCTCCTCGGCAGAAGCAGAATATTGTTCGATGGCTGCGACATGTTGTGAATTGAAGTGGATGAAGAAACTTCTATTGTCCTTGGGATTGGTGCATGACGAACCTGCGCACTTATACTGTGATAACCAGGCAGCCCTGCATATAGTCGCGAATCCAGTGTTTCACAAGAGGACAAAACATATTGAAGTCGACTGTCATTTTGTTCGTGATGAGTTGCGGCATGGGAACATTGTTTCTCGGCATGTTCGAACCACAGAGCAATTGGCTGACATCTTGACGAAGGCTCTTGGGAAAGAGAAATTCACCTATTTCCTTGGCAAATTGGGCATTCGGAATCTTCATGCACCAATTTGAGGGGGAGTATTGGAATTCGTCATGGACTAGGAAATTTGCATGCATTAGGAACTCCTCTCATGCATGCATGTATCTTATCCTCAGTGAGTCTCCTACTCCTAAAAAGATTTTCACACAAACACCTACTGAAGGGCAGAATATTTCCAAGACTCAATGTCATAAAAAGATGGAACCGAAAAGCATGCAAGACTCAATTGGAATCTCCATAACAGTGTACGTATAAACTTCATTGAAGGAAGTCAAATGGAGATTTTCTTTGAAAATGAAAGAGAAAGAGATAAGGTTCTGAATGGAGGGCCTTGGTTTTATAGATCTAGTTGGCTGATGGTAGGATCATGGACTGACAGTGATGATGGTACGGTGGAAAAGCTTCTGTTCCAAAATGTATGGCTACAGCTTCATTCAATCCTCAGAGCTATTGTGGAAGATTCACAAGTTAAGGCACTGGGATTATTGGTAGGGGAAGTGGTGCAGAACCAACCAAGAGTTAAAACGGGGGCCTTAATGAGAGGACTATATACACGGATACAAGTGGTTTTGGATATTAGAAAACCACTGTTCACGGGCATGTTAGTCACTGTGGATGGAAAAAAACATGGATCCATTACTGTTATGGAGCTCTTACTAAAGCATGTGCCTACTGTGGTTTATTAGGCCACCGTTGGCAAAAATGCGAGAGAATAAATGTACCCCTGGAACAAGCAAAACTTGAACTGGAGAACAGAACAATAGACCAGCCTAGAGAATGGTTGTGAGTGGAATATAAACCAGAAAAGTCTATTAAAATTCCCAGCTACAAAACACATATGAGTGAAACTGGTTCGGATGAAGACTCAGAGGACGAGACCAAATCATAAATTTTAACAGGAGGAGAAATGCTCTAGAATTGATCAAAAAGACTTCTGATGGAAATCAAATGACCTTAGAGGAAATAGCTGAAGTTTTTAAGGCCCAAGCAAAGGAGGTAAGCAACAATAATCATGATGAGATTCCAGAGCTACATGAATTAATACAGGAGAAAATTTTGGAGGAGGATGCTTAAGAGTTATTAAATTCTCCCATGAATGAGGAAATTGAGCAAATTGTCAAATCATTAAAATCTCATTCTGCCCCGGGCCCAGATGGTTTCTCACCATACTTCTACAAAAAATTTTGGGATACACAATAAAAATGGATGTTTGTAGTTTGGTAAGAGAATTCTTTGAATCTGGGAAATTCCCAGAAGAAATAAATTCCACTAGTGTACGTCCCAAAAAAAAAAATTCCAGAAGCAATAAGTCAATTCAGACCCATAAGCGTATGTAATGTCATCTATAGAATAATAGCTAAATGTTTGGTTCTCAGAATGCAAAATCACCTAGATAGACTAATTGCTCTGAATCAGTCTGCTTTCATCAAAGGGAGACAGTGTGTAGATAATGTGATTCTAGCCAAAGAAATTATGCATAAAATGAGAAAACAAAAGAAAGGAAAAGGTTGGATCCTACTGAAGATTGACATGTCAAATGCTTATGATAGAATGAGGAGAGATTTCATTACTAAAGTTCTACAGAGTATGGGATTCCCAGATAAATGGTGTAAAATGATTGAATGGTGTATGGAAACCCCAAGATTCTCTGTCAAAATAAAGGGAACAAACAAAGAATTCTTTCCACTCAAAAACAGGCTAAGGCAAGGTGATCCACTATCACCTTATTCATTATAGGAAATACTCTCCGTCATGCTTCTCAAAAAGGAGACAAAAGAAGATCTAGGGAATCACTTTGAGTAGGAATGGCCCAAGTATCTCTCACTTACTATTTGGAGATGACTGTCTCAATATTTGTAAATCTGAGGTTAAGTAGGTACAACAAATCTTGGAAGTATTGAAAGAATTTGAAAGGATTTCGGGTCAAAAAATTAATAAAATAAAATCTGGAGGATACTTCAGTCAAAGGGTGCATAAAAAAAAGTAAAATTTCTCCTAGCTCTACTTCACATGAAAAAATTAAATAAAACTGAGAAATATTTGGGGACCCAACTTGCTCTTGGGGACAAAAGCAAAATCAATCAATTGGAATTGCTAGAAAGAATTAATACAAGGTTAGGACTGTGGAAGGAAAAGTTGTTGTCGCAAGCTGGAAGAACTGTCATGATTAAAGCAACTCTCAAGTCAGTGCCAAATTATATCATAGGAACCTCAATTCTCTCAAGTTCCACTCTAAAGAAGTTAGAGAAAGTCCAAAGAAATTTTTGGTGGGACAGCTCAGCAGATTATAGAGTAATGCACACAAGAGCATGGGGAACTCTCTGTCAACCGAAAAAAATGGGTGGGTTAGGATTCAGAAGAATGAAGGAGTTTAACCAAGCTTTATTTTGTAAACAAATTTTGAGATTATGGTCCAGTGAAAAACGACCATGGAGGGAGGGAATAAAGGCAAAATATATTAAAAATCAATCCATTTACTCCCTAAAAAAGAAACAAGTGGACTCGAGATGGTGGAAAAATGTTCTACAACTATGGGATATCATTAACCAAATATGGTATGGCAGGTCAAAAATGGGGCAGAAGTTTTTATTTCAGATCCATGGGTTCCTTCTCTTACTACATAAAACCCGAAATAGCCACTCTTGTAAGTGTCTAAAGGTGAATGAGCACATCACCATATTGTTAGACAGTTTTGGTATGCCCTTAGCTTCAATCCGATTTGATGTATTTTTGTTATTTAGTGGAAATAAATAAAGTGCATGTTTGATTCATGTTGTTTGGTTTAATTCTGTGTAAGACCCTAAAACTGGACACTTATTGAGACTCATGTTAGTTTTAAATATTCACAGCCCTTGGATAAATCTGGGGAGATTTATCCTGCCAAGGCTGATGCTGGTGTGCCACCAAGTGTTGGGATGGCCTGTCCCAGCCACCAGGGTAAGACCCGAGGCACATGCAGTATGGGATTGCTTGAATCCTTGAACCGGACCAGATTTCCAGTATTGCTCTGGACCTTGGAGACAGATAGGAAAAACTGGAAAGTTACACCTGACCCCTAGACTCGATTATGACATTTCACTAGGTGTCGGATCGGACTGTCTTTGATATGCCAATCAGTGAGATCCTTAGTTGGAGATCAAAACCTGGGTATGTTGGGACAGTCTGAGAATTCATCTGAGTGGGTGATCATAGTGACAGGATCAGCCCCCTTTGTCGGACAGAGGGTAATGATCGGGAATGCACTCTCCCTGATGGAAACCAAATTGCCGGCAGTTGATTTCAATCGTTGGAATTTTGTTTTGCAAAATTAATATATTTATATTTGTACGGTTTCAAACTGTTTGCAAATGGTTTTAATTCCCGGGATCCATGTGAGAGGAGAGTGCGGCACTGTTCCTTGCAGCCGAGGGAGAGGTCCTCTCTTGTCGGGCAGTGCTTGATCATTAAGGGCTGAGAGGTTAAGTGTAAGACCATTTAGGATAATGCCAGATGGGCTAATCTTGCACCTGCCCACAGTCCCTGGGTTTTTATAAGATGGCTTGGCCCAGGGACCACTTAATGTAAGTGTTGGGCCCATAGGGTCCATATGATGGGCTCAGGGGTTTACTGAGTCTTTTAGTGAATTCGGCTGGGCCTTGTATTAAAGGCTGGACCGAACCCATATGGCTGGTGTGTAGATCAATGCTTGGGTCCCATGCCATACAAAGAAGCCCAACTGGGCAGCAGATTGGAAAGTAATTAAGCATTGAACACTTAATGGGCCAAAAGCCCATTTCGAGGTGGGCTGATATGATCACCCATCTATGGGGCGAATATGAGATTAATGTTAGTAAAAGGATTGGGCCTTTAACCCTATCCACTCTTGGAGACCAAATTCAAATTAGATTTGAATCTGGTAACCTCCTGATAAGATCAGGAGTAAGCTAACTTTATCTGCAGATAGGATTAAGATAATCCCCTATCCAAATACTGATTTGGATTGGGATAACTCCTCATTAGGAGGTTTCTTAATCAAGAAGAAAGGAGGAGAAGCCCTAAGAGAAAAATATTAGATTTCGAACCACCCTTTTTGATAACAAGGGATACCTCTTGCGAATTGAGATTAGATCTCATTCATACTCCAGAGAGAAAGAAAAGCAGTTCAGCCTTTTCGCCCTTGGAATTCTCCTCCTGCCGCTGCCATCTACCTTTGCAAGATTCGATCTTTGCAGAAATAGGAAGTCAAGAAACCTGTTCTTGACATCAGTCTTGCAAGAAAGACTGAGAAAGACTCAGTGTTTAGTGTTTCCAGAGGGTTCTTGCGAAGGATCCTGTGTGTAGGACGCACCCTGCTGGTTCTGTTCCATCCACAGCTGTGTCATCTTCAGCAGGAACGGATCTTGGTGCATTCTTTTGGCGTGAACACCAACTTTGGGAGATACTGCTTCTCCGGATCAGGTATATTCCTCCCTTTTATCTTTTAATACAGATCTGGTTTGATTATGGTTCAAGTAGGATCCTTGAATATTGTATTCTAAATGTAGGGAATATGATTCCCAGTTGGGAGAAGGTAGGAAATTTTTGAAATTCGCCCCACCCATTCCGCAACCTTTATGGCGTCCATTAGATGGATCCTACCATTCTTTCAATGGTATCAGAGCCACAGGTTCGAATCTTGAACCAAAAGAAAATCAGATCTGACCCTGTGCAGATGGATAGAAGTTGTTCTTTCAAGATTTGCGCAGATTGTTTTCTTTATTTCAAGAAACTGTTTCTTGTTAAGGGCGATTGATCTGAAATTAATTTTTGTTAAATCCAAAATTTATTTAGAATTGTTCTTTATTTATTTTTGATTTAATGAACTGTTCGAACCTGGAGATCGCAGTGCAGATTTGGCGCAGATAGTCTGCGCACCCTTTTTCCTTTTTATTTATTTATTTCATTCAATTCGGTCTGTAAATATTTTTTTTTAGACTGAATGTATAGGATTTGATCAAGAATGTAATTAATTAATAGAAATAGGATTTCTACTATTTATTTTTTTTATTAAAGAAGAAGGAAGAAGATGGCGGCGCTGGAGATTTGCAGATGGAGAAATCGCTTCCTGCGATTTGCAGTTTGTGAAACTGCAACATTGGAGATTAACCTCTGTTTTGCAGGTGGTGCGAACAGTCCATAGATTGATTTGTGATTGCTTGAAATCAAAATTATTAATTTCAGATCTTTCATGAATTAATTCTTGAATTGAAAATCAGTTTTGGACCCTTTCGGACTGGATTGGACCAAAACTGTTTGGACCGAATCTGGGGTTCGAAGAGGACTGTTTTTCAGTCCATATTTCTCACACCTTTTGTTCCAAATCTGATGTTCAATTACAGGGATTAATTCGGCCCACCTGTAAAGCCCAGTTTTAAAAGGTTAAAACTGCAAAAGCCCATTATTGTGAGATAAGCTGTATGGGCCGAACTGCTAACTGCGATTCAGCCCATACACCTAGTAAACATTAATTGTTAATGATTTAGTTTTAAATGGGCTATTCGATGGGCTTTACAGTAGTTAATTGATTGGATCAATTCCTCCATTACATGTGATGTTTGGATGTTTGATGTGCTGCGACCATGAGCCATAAGCACTTGGCCCATGAAGACTCGTTAGTGGCTCTTGCGCACACCATGGCTGAATGCACATCATTGCCTTGGTGTCCCTTAAGGTCATTGGATGACCCCTCTTTGTTTGGTGGGCCCCACAACCCTGAAAAGGGATGCGTACGAAACCCTAGCCAATTAAGGCCCACCAGAAATCTGACTTTATGAAAGTCAGTGGGAGCTACTCTGGTTTCACCTAAATTAGAACTAGGGCGTAATTTTTGTTCCCTCCAGCAAATATGAGTGCATGTGATAGGGAGATCCATATGATGGACTCTCTAAAGGCCTTCCGTCATTAGCACAATGATGGGTCCTTCAGTAATGAGGAAACGCACCATAAAATTGGGCTATCCATTTGCTGTTGGATCTGTCAGAGTGTTTCATAAGATGATAGGAGCGTCATAGACCGATGTGGGAGGGGCTTCACCAGAAAATGGGAACTCTCTCACGGTACCTTGGCGTAACCTGAATATGATGGGTAAGCACTCACTGGACAGAAAGGTTTACCTGAAAACGGCTCTGAACCTTGTCTGACAGAGGCTAAAGGGAAGATCATTTGATGAGTGGATATGATCCGTCACAGAAAGATGGTGGGGTTATGCAGCTGAAACAGTTGGCTTCACGCACCCCATGTGATTTCCCACATTTCCAGAAACATTTCGTCATCTCCGTCACTGAGAAAGGAGGGAAATCTCAGAGATGAACAAATGGGAATGGAACATAGATTAAAAGCCATATCTATGTAAGTAACATGAATCAAACTAAGGTTGTGGACTGACATCTTTGCTGTTTTATCAGAAAATGGCAAACGGTCAATTTGCAAAGCTGCTAGACGATAACAAGCTTAAGGGTCCAAACTATGCTGACTGGTACAAAAATCTTATGCTGGTCCTAACTTCCGAAAAGTTAGACAAGGTGGTGAAAAATCCTGCCCCGGAACGTCCGGGTGATAGGGCTTCTGAGGCCCGTAGGAGGGACTACCAAGATTGGGAGGATAAGAACTCCCTAGCCCGCTGCTTTGTCATTGCCTCATTAGACAACTCAATACAGAGGTTGTTCGATCAAATCGAACTAGCGAAGGACATATTGGACAGTCTAAGAACAATGTATGAAGAGTAGAACCGTTCTACTCGACAGAAGGTTCTGAAATTGTTCATGACCGCGCAGATGTCCAAAGGGCAGAAAGTTCATGACCATTGTCTTCGGATGATGGGATACATTAATGAACTAGAAGCTCTTGGATCCGGGCTAGATCTTGGCACGCAAGTGGACGCCATCCTAAATTCTTTGCCCTCTTCCTTCAATGCGTTCACAATGAACTATAATATGAATAAGCTGAATGTCAGCGTCCAGGAACTCAGCAATATGTTGCAGAGAGCCGAGGATTTACTCAAGAAGGATGAGCCTGTGGTTATGCTTGCTGAAGCTAACAAATCGGGCAAGAGAAAGAGAAAGGCAAAGAAGCCCTAGAAGAAAGCTGCCAAACCTAAGAAGCAGAAGAAGAACAAGGCATCTGATGTCTGTCACTTCTGCAAGCAGACCGGTCACTGGAAGAGGAATTGTCCTGCCTACCTGGAGTCCAAGAAAGGTAACATCGAAACTTGTGTCATAGAAATTAATATGTTAGTTACTTCTGTGTCCTGGTGTGTTGGCTCCGGGGCTTCAACTCATGCGTGTAACTCACTGCAGGGGTTCAAAGTTAGCAGAAGGTTGAGTGAAGGGGAAGTGACATTGTTCTTGGGAACGACTGCAAGTGTTGCAGCTGTGGCAATAGGAACCGTAGAATTAATTTTTAGAGAAGGAGTTATTGTGCTTAAAGATTGTCTTTATGTACCAAACTTGAGAAGAAATTTAATTTATTTTTCTAAACTGTGTGCTGATGGATATACTGTTTATTTTAGTAATATGATTACTGTTAAACGGAATAACAAATTCATCGCATGCGGGGAACTGGAGAACGGTCTCTATGTTCTGCATCCTTCTCTGAAAACTAACTTAACCGAAACTACGTCGGTCGAAAATACCAAGAAAAGGAATTGTGATACAGTAAGTCCCACGTGCCTCTAGCATTACCGACTTGGCCATATCGGTGTTGACCGAATCACAAGGCTGGTAAAGGATGGTCCTTTGGATTTTCTAACCGTAGAAAATCTTCCCACTTGTGAACCTTGCTTTCAAGGCAAGATGTCTAAACGGCCATTTGACGGTAAGCCTGAAAGGTCTGAAGGCACACTTGACCTAATACATACTGATGTATGTGGTCCCCTGAGTGTTAGGACACGGAATCAACACGTGTACTTCATCACTTTTACAGATGATTTTTCACGATATGGTTATGTGTACCTAATGAGACATAAGTCTGAATCCTTTGAAAAGTTCAAAGAGTTCAGACAGGAAGTCGAGAAATAGTTAGGGAGAGAAATTAAGGCCCTTCGATCAGATCGAGGTGGCGAGTATCTCTCTGACGAATTCAGGGACTACTTAAAGGACAATGGGATAGTGTCACAACTAGCTCCTCCTGCTACACCTCAACTCAACGGTGTTTCAGAGAGGAGGAATAGGACCCTGTTGGACATGGTCCGGTCGCTTCTCATACGCTCACAATTACCCACAGCCTTTTGGGGATACGCATTAGAGACTGCCATCTACGTGCTGAATCAGGTTCCAACCAAATTAGTTCCGAAAACTCCATATGAGCTTTGGACCGGAAGGAAGCCAAGTGTAAGACACTTGAAGATTTGGGGTTGTCCTGCACACGTTAAAAAAACAAGTGCGGACAAGTTGGAATCTAAAACCAGTCGTTGCCTGTTTATAGGCTACCCAAAGGATTCAGTGGGTTATCTATTCTATGACCCAAGTGAGCAGAAAGTGTTCTGCAGTCGAAACGCCCAATTCTTAGAATCCAATTACATCCTGGACACCCATCGTCAGGAAATAATTCTTGATGAGGAGAGCTCAGGAGCAGTGGGAGATGTCCCACAAGTTCCAGGTATTGACCAACCTAGAAGGACCACCTGGGTATCCAGACCACCAGTCCGATATGGTTATGACCAGGATAGTTACCTGGTGGAAGCCTTGACTAGTGAAGAGGATCCCGTGACTTACGCGGAAGCTATGTTAGACATAGACTCCCAGAAGTGGGTGGAGGCCATGAGAGCTGAGATGGACTCAATGGAGACCAATGGAGTCTGGACTCTAGTGGATCTGCCCTCCGGGGTAAAAGCAATTGGTTGCAAATGGATCTACAAGAGGAAGAAGGGCCCCGATGGCAGGATTGAGACCTATAAAGCTCGTTTGGTGGCGAAAGGGTATACTCAGAAAGAAGGCATCGATTATGAGGAAACCTTTTCGCCCATGGCCATGCTTAAATCCATTAGGATCCTGCTAGCTGTAGCAGCATACCATGACTACGAGATTTGGCAAATGGATGTCAAAACCGCGTTCCTGAATGGAGATCTTAGTGAAGATATCTACATGCAGCAGCCGCAAGGCTTCATTGCTGCTGGTCAGGAACACATGGTATGTAAACTTAATAGATCCATATATGGACTTAAGCAGGCTTCTAGGAGTTGGAACATCCGTTCTGATTCTGCAGTCAAAACGTTTGACTTTAAGCAGAATCCGGATGAGCCCTGTATTTACAGCAAATCCAGTGGGGATAAGATCACCTTTTTGGTGTTGTACGTGGACAATATCCTACTCATTGGGAATGATGTAGGAATGTTGACTTCGGTCAAGGTATGGCTATCACAGCAGTTCTCCATGAAAGATCTTGGAGAAGCTTCATACATACTGGGTCTTCGACTCTATAGAGATAGATCGAAGCGGATAATTGGATTATCCCAAGCTGCTTATATTGACAAAATTGTCAAAAGATACAGCATGGAAAACTCCAAGAAAGGAAACGTTCCTTTCAAGCATGGAGTCACTCTCTCCAAGAAGATGTCTCCCAAGACTTCTGAGGAAATTGAGAGCATGAGAGACGTTCCCTATGCCTCAGCCATAGGGAGCATCATGTATGCCATGCTGTGCACTCGCCTGGACATTGCTCAGGCGGTGAGTGTGGTAAGCAGATTCCAGGCAAACCCAGGGCAGGAGCATTGGACTGCTGTGAAGAACATACTCAAATACCTTCGAAGGACAAAAGAGTTTTGTCTAGTATTCGATGGTAGTTCACTACAAGTTCTCGGGTATACCGATGCCGATTTCCAATCGGATCCAGATGATAGAAAGTCTACATCTGGGTATGTTTTCATGATAGGATCGTGTGCTGTTTGCTGGAAAAGTAGCAAACAGGGGTCCACTGCAGACTCCACAACCGAAGCCGAGTACATTGCCGCAAGTGAAGCTGCCAAGGAAGCCGTGTGGATGAAGAAATTCATACATGAATTGGGAGTGATTCCATCCAGCACATCACCCATCCCGTTGTTGTGTGACAACAATGGAGCGATCGCCCAGGCTAAAGAGCCTCGGGCTCACTCGAGGTCAAAGCACATCGAGAGAAAGTACCATGTACTGCGGGAGATCGTTGGTAGAGGGGACGTCCTAATTCAGAAGGTAGCATCAGCGGATAATGTGGCAGACCCATTGACTAAGCCACTGACACAGAAGGAGTTTGAGAAACACGTGGAAAGTATGGGACTCTGGCTTGTACCAGATTGGACCTAAGTGCAAGTGGGAGCTGTTAGACAGTTTTTGTATGCCCTTAGCTTCAATCCGATTTGATGTACTTTTGTTATTTAGTGGAAATAAATAAAGTGCATGTTTGATTCATGTTGTTTGGTTTAATTCTGTGTAAGACCCTAAAACTGGACACTTATAGAGACTCGTGTTAGTTTTAAATATTCACAGCCCTTGGATAAATCTGGGGAGATTTATCATGCCAAGGCTGATGCTGGTGTGCCACCAAGTGTTGGGATGGCCTGTCTCTGCCACCAGGGTAAGACCCGAGGCACATGCAGTATGGGATTGCTTGAATCCTTGAACCGGACCAGATTTCCAGTGTTGCCCTGGACCTTGGAGACAGATGGGCAAAACTGGAAAGTTACACCTGACCCCTAGACTCGATTATGACATTTCACTAGGTGTCGGATCGGGCTGTCTTTGATATGCCAATCAGTGAGATCCTTAGATGGGGATCAAAACCTGGGTATGTTGGGACAGTCTGAGAATTCATCTGAGTGGGTGATCATAGTGACAGGATCAGCCCCCTTTGTCGGACAGAGGGTAATGATCGGGAATGCACTCTCCCTGATGGAAACCAAACTGCCGACAGTTGATTTCAATCGTTGGAATTTTGTTTTGCAAAATTAATATATTTATATTTGTACGGTTTCAAATTGTTTGCAAATGGTTTTAATTCCCGGGATCCATGTGAGAGGAGAGTGCGGCACTGTTCCTTGCAGCCGAGGGAGAGGTCCTCTCTTGTCGGCTAGTGCTTGATCATTAAGGGCTGAGAGGTTAAGTGTAAGACCATTTAGGATAATGCCTGATGGGCTAATCTTGCACCTGCCCACAGTCCCTGGATTTTTATAAAATGGCTTGGCCTAGGGACCACTTAATGTAAGTGTTGGGCCCATAGGGTCCATATGATGGGCTCAGGGGTTTACTGAGTCTTTTAGTGAATTCGGCTGGGCCTTGTATTAAAGGCTGGGCCGAACCCATGTGGCTGGTGTGTAGATCAATGCTTGGGTCCCACGCCATACAAAGAAGCCCAATTGGGCAGCAGATTGGAAAGTAATTAAACACTGAACACTTAATGGGCCAAAAGCCCATTTCGAGGTAGGCTGATATGATCACCCATCTATGGGGCGAATCTGAGATTAATGTTAGTAAAAGGATTGGGCCTTTAACCCTATCCACTATTGGAGACCAAATTCAAATTAGATTTGAATCTGGTAACCTCCTGATAAGATCGGGAGTAAGCTAACTTTATCTGCAGATAGGATTAAGATAATCCCCTATCCAAATACTGATTTGGATTGGGATAACTCCTCATTAGGAGGTTTCTTAATCAAGAAGAAAGGAGGAGAAACCTAAGAGAAAAATATCAGATTTCGAACCACCCTTTTTGATAACAAGGGATACCTCTTGCGAATTGAGATTAGATCTCATTCATACTCCAGAGAGAAAGAAAAGCAGTTCAGCCTTTTCGCCCTTGGAATTCTCCTCCTGCCGCCGCCATCTACCTTTGCAAGATTCGATCTTTGCAGAAATAGGAAGTCAAGAAACCTGTTCTTGACATCAGTCTTGCAAGAAAGATTGAGAAAGACTCAGTGTTTAGTGTTTCCAGGGGGTTCTTGCGAAGGATCCTGTGTGTAGGACGCACCCTGCTGGTTCTGTTCCATCCACAGCTGTGTCATCTTCAGCAGGAACGGATCTTGGTGCATTCTTTGGGCGTGAACACCAACTTTGGGAGATACTGCTTCTCCGGATCAAGTATATTCCTCCCTTTTATCTTTTAGTATAGATCTGGTTTGATTATGGTTCAAGTAGGATCCTTGAATATTGTATTCTAAATGTAGGGAATATGATTCCCAGTTTGGAGAAGGTAGGAAATTTTTGAAATTCGCCCCACCCATTCTGCAACCTTTATGGCGTCCATTAGATGGATCCTACCATTCTTTCACATATCGTGAGAATGGGATAGTAGGAAAATTGAATAAATTTTTAAGGAGGAATGTTATAGTCAAATCCACCACACCCTAATCTCTCATCATTTACCTTCTAATAGAATCATCTGGAAGAGCTCAAAATTGGGAGAATATGAGGTTAAGACTGGCTACAATTTCTTCATGTCAAAACAGGCCTCACCTTCTGGTCAGCACTGGAATTAGAATCTCATATGGAAAAGTAAACTTCCTATGAGATTCCAGCTATTCATGTGGAAGGCATGGTGAAATGGTATTTCCACAAAAGACAAATGGCGTTTTATTGCTGAAGATGAGAGAAAATGCTCTCTGTGCAAGGTTAATACAGAAACTTGACAACATGTGTTCTTTGAGTGTCCTTATGCTCGGACAGTATGGCTATTAACCAATCTAGGAATAAACCCAGAAATCATAAAACACAAGGAGCTCTATATATTTATACAGGAATGGATTGGTTTTAAACTAAGCTTCCTACGTAAGGAAGAAAAACAAGAGTTATTTGCAAAGTTACTCATACTGTTTAGATTAATATGGGATGTGAGAAATGCAACAGAGCACAGAAAGAATATCATTAACTCAGCACGTTTTATCCATCACATGTGCTGGTATCTAGTCCCAAATGAAGCAATACAGTCCTCCCACCCGTCATTCATGCATTCCCATATAATCTTAGCTGCACATTTCAATTTGTTCATCGACGGGTCTTTTAATCCTTCATCTGGTATGGCAGGAATAGGAATTTGGATTATCACAGCAAATGATAAGGAGGCCTTCTTAGGCAGTAGAAGGATCACAGCTGCTAACCCCCTTCAAGCTGAATGGTGGGCTCTCTTACATGGCATTCAATATGCCATAAAGTTGAAGTTAAAGAGATTGGCTATCTTTTCTGACTCAGAAAGCATGGCAAACAACATCTATGTGGATAACGAAATGGAGTGGCAAGTTCACACTATCAAGCAAAAAATTCTACATCTACTCTCCTTTTTTGATATAACTGTAATAGCCCATGTAAATAGAAGTAGGAATAGGGCTGCGCATGAACTTGCGTATAATGCATGTAAATATAACATCGTAGTCGAAGGTATGAACAGTCAGGGTAGCGTATGTAATGTTTTGCTATATAAGTAATAGAATCTTTCTGAGGTTTAAAAAAAATGTGCTAATAAATAATATATATATATATATATATATAAAATAAATGATATATGTTTTTTAAGGGGCAAGTTTTGCCAAAATTCAAAAAGGGAAAATTCCAATTTAGTACCTGAACTTTCAAATGTCACTGCAGTATCTTAACTTTCAAAAAGTGTCAAGTTAGTCCTTGTTGTTAATTGATCATCAGTTATTGTTGAAAATGTCAAAACTACCCTTCAAAAGTAGACATTGCTCATTGTCTTCTACCTTGAGACTGAACCGGAACCGGTTAAGGTGTTTAAAATTCTAGACTAATGAAATCATTGTCTTCTACCTTTAGATCTGAAACACATTTTTGTCTAGTTATTTCTTTGCTTTTAGTTATTGTTTCCCTCTATCATATTTCATGTTTTTTTCTCTCATTTTCTTTGAAGATAATTGGTTCTGTTTCAAGGTAGAAGACAATGAACAGTGTCTTCTTTTGAAGGGTAGTTTTGACATTTTCAATAGATAATTGACAATCGGTTAACGACGGGGACCAACTTGACACATTTTGAAAGTTTAGGTACTGTAGTGACACCTTTGAAAGTTGGGGTACTAAGTTGGCACTACCCCCACAATTTATGGTACTAAAGTGGAATTTTCCCTTCACAAAATTAATATGTTACTTAACTTGTTGAGGTGTTGCCAGTTAAAGGGAGTTTTGGTGGCCATTCTTTCATATATGCAGCACAGGCACCCACATGGCCCATCTGTTGTCATTTCTTTTATTACTAGTATTTGTGTATGTGTTTTGCACGTGACAAATTTTATAATGATGATAGTATATAATATATTTCCAAAATTTTCTATAATTTTTTTTATATTTTTATGTCTATAAAATTAATCTTATTTGTCACACTTATTATGGTTCATTAATATAGAGATGTATCAAGATGTTTTCTACATAATTTATATATATATTTTTTATACTTTTGTGTTTTTATCTTTTAAAATAAAATTTTATAATTTAATTATAACTTCACAAGCTGATACATTGAACCTAAAATGTTGAATTAATCTACCATCAAATAGGAAAACAAGTTCACTTTTTGGTTAATTTTGAATTTTGTGTTTTAGTTATATCATCAATAAAAAATTAAAAACAATTATTGTTTATCATGTTTAACTTTTAATATGATTAATATAAAAAATTAGAGATGTGTCCAAATGTTTTCTATAGAGCAATTATAGAAAACAATAAATATTAGATAGGTGCCTAAATGCTATTTACAAAATTTTGTATCATTACATAATGTTTTTGTGCTTTTTATATTTTTTCCATTTTGATTTAATTATGATATTAAAGGTTGGCATATTTAACTCAAAAGGTTGAATTGTTGAATTGTCACCACAAAAATAATTTTTACTTTTGGATTGCTTTCCAACATGAATAAGATTAATTATTATTTATTTGTCTATATTTTAAAAGTTTGTGTATTTCCAATTTTTCTAAATTTTTTATTTGTCTATATTTTAAAAGTTTTTTTATTTAATTATGACATCATGGAATAATCAATTTGACTTAGATGGTTGAATTGCTTACTTACCACCATGAAGGAAAAACGGTTCCATTTTTGGGTAAATTTAAAAAAAAAACATGTATTTATATCGTTAAAAGCATTGGATGTAGATCTAATTGATAAAATTTATATTTTTTATTTAGTGAAAAAATATTTTAAATATAGGATTCAATAAAGGAGTGTGAGTTAATAATACAACTTAATGAGAGGTAATTGAATGAGAAGAAATTTAGTAGTTCAAATTACATTTTGTGCCCTCACAATTAGAGAGGAATTAAATTAGAAAATAAGTGCATTCTAGTAAAAAAGTTTCACATCATTATTTACACTTTTAATAATAGTATAAAAGCATTAAATGAAGATGTAAAATAACAATTTTTTGACTTATATTGTTTTCCAATTCAAACTTTAGAGAGGGGGAATTTGTGGTCCAATGAAAATTCCAAAAGTCAGACACACACACACACACACACACACACAAATATATATATATATATATATTTCTGATTTGACATAAACTAAGGTTCAAAAAATGACTCTGATTGGACAATTAAAACCGGCTCTAGCTTCAGGTCTTAAGATGAAGAGGTAAATGGTGTCAATTTTCAGTGATCTGGGTGTCATTGGATTTGACATAAATTGAGGTTCAGGATCAAAATGGTCCCGATTAGACGATGTAATCAGTTTTGACTTCGAGTCTTAAGATGAAGGAATAAGCAGTGTCAAATTTGGATTTTTGGGTTACCTATGGTTTTAGATTTATGATTTGATGTGAAATGAGGTTCATGATCAAAATAACTCTGATTGGATGATCGAAATCAGTTCTGGCTTTGGGTCTTAAGATGAATGGGTAAATGGTGTTGGATTCGACTGCTCTTGGTGTTATTGGATTTGTATTTTTGGGATATACATACCAATGGTCTTGGATTTCTAATTTGATGTGAAATGAGGTTCAAGATCAAAATGACTCTGATCGAATAATTGGAATCAGTTATGGATTTGAGTCTTAGGATGAAGGGGTAAACAGTGTCGGATTCGGGTGATCTTGGTGTCGTTAGATTTGGATCTTTGAGATCTACATACTTATGGTTTTGGATTTCTGATTTGACATGAAATGAGGTTCAAGATGAAAATGACTCCAATTGGACAATCAGAGTCCACTCACTCTAGCTTTGGATCTTAAGATGAAGAGGTAAATGGTGATGGATTTCAGTGATCTAGGTGTTGTTGGATTTGGATTTTTAAGCCCTATGTACCTATGGTGTCAGATTTCTTATTTGACATGAACTGAGGTCCAGGATCAAAATAATCTCGATCTAACGATCGAAATCGATTTCAGCTTTGGGTCTTAGGATGAAGGGGTAAATGGTGTCGGATTTGAGTGATCTTAGTGTTGTTAAATTTGGATTTATGGGATCTACGTACTTATAGTTTTGGATTTTTGAGTTGACATGGAATGAGGTTTAAGATCAAAATGACTTCGATCGGACGATCGAAACCAGTTCTGACTTTGGGTCTTTGGATGAAGGGGTAAATAGTATCAGATTCGAGTGATCTTTGTGCCATGAATTTTTTGGCTCTACATACTTATGGTCTCGGATTTCTGAGGCCCTATTTTTTTTAATTCCAAAAATGCCCACATGTCGGTTGAGAGGTTAGGTAAAGCATGCTTGAAGCTCGAAATGTTGTAGAAAGACTAAAGGGCACAAAAATAGAGTGTCTAATTTATGTTTTTATTTAGTTTTAAATTTTTTTGTTTGTAAAAAATATTAAAAATTGCAATTTGAGGATAAAAAGGGGTTTTGCCAAAAATAATGGGATATAGAACATTGGGATGCACATATATCAAAAAGTTACCCAAAATAAAAAAAAAATCACTACAATTGGACATCGAAATGCAGAGTTAGGCCTCCCAAAGTTTGCATCATGGTTAGTATGCAACTCGAGACCCAATCATTGGGTCGATTGGGTCAATAGTCCAACCGTCTGGGTTGGACGGTTTTTTATCATGACAATGGTTTTTAACCTCTTTCTAGGTTTTACTCAAACTGAACCCACAATCTTGATTGGTTGATGGTTTGAGCAGTTCAACCGGCCAGTCAACGGCAAGTTAGAAACACTGGCCATCACTACTCAAACAAGCCATGATGAGAAGGGTTAACAACTTAACGTTACCTCTCTTCCATCTTACTAATTTTTCTTTCTTTGAATGAATGTGCATTTCTTTGTATTCTCTCCATCAACCTATTCTCATTTTCCATGTCAACCTTGCAAGGATTTTATTAAGTTTTGTCCTTTCTGACATAGCAGATCTGGTACTCACTACTTGATTAAAATTCAAAACTATGATCTCTCTCATATCCCAAACTCCTTTGAGCTTAAAATCCTATATGGATATACACTGTTCCGTGTGTTTAGCAAGGGGGAATTAAGTGCTTCTTCCTAGGCTTCATATGCTAAAGCGATTAGCCTCATTTAATCACATCAATTATAAAGAAGAAAGTAATGCCGGTTATATTTATTAGTTGGTTGTTTCTTAGACAAAACCGAAAGCCAGATATTTTCATTCTTTAATTGTGTCAATTAATGTGCAACATTTAATCCAATTATAGTTACATGTATGCCCTCCAAAGAAATCAAGATATAGGGCTAAAACTGTCCAATAAAAATTCTAGAAGCCAAGACTCCCATTCGCACTTTTATATATATATATATATATATATATATATATATATATATATATATATATATATATATATATATATATATAGATAGATATAGATAAGATATGAGACCAGATTTCTTCTTCTTGAGAATCTATATTTATATCTATATCTATATTGGAAAGAGGATAGGTGAGGGGTCCTCTGACCACATAATTCACAACTTCTTTTCTTTATCTAATTTTTCACAAATGTAATTATCTATTTTTAATTAAATTATAAAAATGTAAGAAGTTACAATAAAAACCCTCTTAGGTCGTAATTAATTTCTTTTCTAATAAAATCCATCATTAGTCTCTAATAAAATAAGTCTTAGGCCAAGTTTGGGAGTGATTATTTGAAAATAAATATTTCAAAACAATTGTTTACTCTATAATAAGCACTTATGAGCATTTGGTGAAAAATCACTTATTTTAAATAGGGCCAATATAGGTATTTTTAAAATGATGTGGTGGGCCAAGATAGGCAAAAAAGAAAATAAGTGCTTATTCTCAAAATAAGCACTTATTTAGGGCTTATTTCCTAAACACTAATAAGTGCTTATTCTTTACGAAAAAAAAAAAGTGCTTATTGGTGTGTGGTCCTGACCCAAAATAAATGCTTATTCAAATAAGCACTTATTTTTAAGCACTCCCAAATATTGACTTATTAATCCCCTCAATATTTAATTTTCCTATCATCTCCCATCCCCCATTAAATCCCTTCTTTTCTCTTAAATCTTCAATTTTGACTTCTTTTGATTCTTTAGAGGTATAAATCAGATGGATTTGAGGATTTGGGTCAGGTTAAAATCCAATCCAACCATAATATGGAACCTAGCCTAGACCCAAATTGACATCAAAATCCAAAGTAAGCTGTGTAGAGACTCACCTAAAAAGGTGTGTAGTCTTGGCCTCAACTCTTCTTCATGTTATTGCCATAAATCAATTCAATACTAGAAAAAAAAAACAAGGTTTTTAAAACCAAACCGGTCAGGGGTCCAGTTGCTAGGTCGAATGGTTTGACCGTTCAACTGAATGGACGACCCATTCTGACAAAAAAATTAAAAAATTAAAAAATTAAAAATAAAAAATGGCCAAAACCATTGGAATGTTTGAATGGTTTGACTGCCCGGATCAGTAGTTTGTTGACCAAATCAATAGTTTTGGGGTAAAATGGAACCGATCATTTGACAGCTTCCTGATTTTTCTGGTCCGGTCCTATTTTGAAAACCATGGAAGAAATTTCCCATAAAATTGGACTCTTAAGTCCTAACTCCTTACCAAAAAATCATTCCAACATGTGCCTAAATGTGTAAATTGGGCCGTGCTACTTGCTTCCCGGCACAGCCCAGCCTAGCACAATGGCACGCGGGTCGTGCCAGGCCGGGCACAATGGTCTGAGTCATGTTGGGCCTGGGGTTCGAAGTCCACGAGCTAGCACAACACAGCCCACATCAGCCCGCTCAAGAATTAGCCGTTAGGGACCCCCTTAATGGCTAGTTTTAGCTTTTTGGGTTTTTTTACAAAAATACCCCTAACATCTATATAGGGGGTATTTATGAATTTTGGTTAGGGGGAGAAAAAATGACACAAATGCCCCCAACAGCTATATAATAGTTAGTTGAGGGGAGAATTTTGGATAAAGTGATAACTTTACAATGACCAAAATACCCCTCCCAACAACTAAAAAATGGCTAGTTTTTATGGTATTTTGGGCAATTGAATTATTTTCAATTCCTATAAATAGCTCTATCCTCCACCATTCTCATCACACCAATTCAACAATTCTCTTAATTTCTTCTCTAGTTTTCATACTCCCTCAAGTTTCGTCTCTCATACATTCTCTGAACTCTGATTGACTGATTCTCCAATTCTTAACTTTATTGAAGTTTCAACAAGAAGAAGGATTGCTCAACTAGCTCAAATATATCAAGTTAGTAATTTGGGAGGCTTGGACTCTTGGAGTTGGAAGGCTTCAATTGTTGAAATCAAGTTGGGATTCCAAACTGGCAATCCGAGTACGTCCAATTAAATTAATTTTTGTTTTTTTTAATTAAAAAATGGTTGGCTCCTCCCGAAACCAATTCCCCAACATGTTCAATGTTGACGATATTCAGTCACATCATGATAGTTTTAGAACCAATATGGATGTTATTGATATTTATGAAACTTCCACCCTATTACTGATACTAGGGGAAAGAAAAAGAGGTCCTCTAAGTTGATTAGCCTGGTTTGGAAAATGTTTAAAGTAGAGGAGGTTGAGGGAAAGGGAAAAAGAATTGTTTGCCAAAAATATAGGAAAGACTTTATCTATTGTAACAAGGGTGGCGCTGCCCATTTGGGTAGACATTTTTTCACCCATAAAGAAGAAGAAGAAGAAGAAGAATGGGGAGAAATAACATAAACACAAATTGGGGAGGGGGGTTTGGTACGTCTAAATATTCTCAAGAAAAAATGAGGCAAGAATTAGCAAAATACATTGTACATGCTGAACAACCATTTTTGCTAGCTGAAGATACTAAACTTGAAAAATGGTTACGTAATTCTGTAAATCCACAATTTAAAAAAAGTTTCTAAGAATACTATTAGATTAGATGCTTTAAAAAAAATTATTCATATAAACAAAATTTAATTTTTACATTATAAAATCTTAATTCTAATGTTGCAATTACTTCTGATGTTTGGACTTTTAAATTTAACATAAGTTATATTTGTGTTACTAGTCATTTTATTGATGAAAATTGGCTTTTAAGTAAAAGAATTTTAAATTTTGCTAGGCTTGAATGGCCACATACTGGCCTAACTATTGCTGCAAGTATTTTAAATACTTTACATGCTTATGGAATTGAGAATAAATTATTTTCTATTTGTTTTGATAATGCTAGTAATAATGATTCAGCAATAAATATTTTAAAATCTCAATTAAAGTCATGTTTAAATGGTAAATTATTTCATATCAGATGTGCATGTCACATCTTAAATTTATGTATTCAAAATGCTTTAAATATTATTTCTACTCATATTTCTAAAATTAGAAGTTGTATTATATATATTAAAAGTTTTGGAACAAGAAAACAAGAATTTAAACATTTGTGTCAAAATTATGGTTTAAAATATAAACATTTTATATTAGATGTTAAACATAGATGAAATTCTACTTATGCTATATTAGAAAGTTGTATTTCTCACAAACAAATTCTTAGTGATTTTTATAATGCAAAAATGCCAAATGATATCATATTTGAGGAAGACTGGGAAATGACAATGTGTATAAGAGATTTTTTAAAACATTTTTATGATGCAACTAATGAATTATCAGGTATTTATTATCAAACTAGTTGTAATTTACCTTATCAATTAATGGTGACTAGTGATTGTTTTGCAAAATATAGAAATAATCCACAATTTAAAAGTATTGTTGAAATAATGGAAAATAAAATTAAAAAATATTGGAAGAAGATTTCTCCTATTTATTGCTTAGCTACAATATTAGATCCTAGGATTAGGAAAGATGGTTTAGATATTTTATTTAAAATATATTGTGAACATATGAACATTAAAATTAAAAATAAAAAGAAGAAATTAATAGTTTATTATTTGAAGTGTACAACTTATATGAATATGAAGTAATAGGAAATAATTCTACAAGTTGTACAACTGTTTCTTTCACTTCTGAACTTGAGCATAGTAGTAGAAAAGAAAGTTTTTTATTTAATAACTAGAAGGCAAAATTCTACTACCTCAACAAGTTCAATTATTGAACTTAATTTTTATTTATAAGCAATTTTTTCTACTTTAGGTGAGGGAACAAATAATTTTGATATTTTAGCCTGGTAGAGCGAACATTCAAAAAACTATCCAGTGCTCGCTGCCATGGCACATGATCTACTAACCCCTCCGGTGTCTACATTTCCACTGGAGTCTTGTTTTAGTGTAGGTACTAGGGTGTTGGACGACAAGAGAAGTTGTACGAATGATGAAAGTATAGAGATGTGCATCTGCTTTAAAGATTGGCTAGATGTTAAAGACAAATTATAAGACAAAGGAGGGAATGACACTGCACCCGATATTTCACTTGAAGCAGATAATGAAAATCATGAACAATAAGAGAAAATCAGAAAATGGTGAAGTCAATATTTTTTCTATATTCACTCAATAGTTGTATAACATTTTTTTCAAATTATTGAAAATTTTGTTTTAATTTTATTTAATATATTTGCTATTTTTTTAACAATGTAATTTTGTATTTTCAATTTGTAACTATATTGTATTTTTATATTTTATTAATTTATTCCATTTTCCAATTTTCATATTTCATTCATCCAAGTATCCGACCATTGTATGCTTGGTAATTTGTATCATTCAAATTTAAATGAAAAAAAATTCCTATTTTTCTTCCAATTTGTTATTCCATTCTTATTTGGTTAAGTATTTTTTTTCATTTATTTGTTAGATTTCTCATTTCTTATTTTTTCAAATAGTTCCCAAAACCCAAAGGAAAATTAGTAATTTAGTTTTACACTTTTAATTAGCAAAGAAATAAAAAAACATAAAAAAATAAACAAAAAAATGTAAAAAACCAATCTCACTCGGTTCGGCCCACACCCAAGGCTCGACCTGTGGCTCATCCCAACACGGCCTAGGCCTATGGCATGGCTTGCGGCCCACTCGGCCTAGGCCTGCGGCATGACGTGGCATGGCATGGGCTTGGGGAATGGGCTATGCGGGCTAACCCCCAAGTTATCCAAGAGAGGGCGGCACGGTCCGTACTTTGCGTGGGCCACCCATGGGTATTTACACCTCTACATGTGCTGACACAAATCGAGTTGGGAGGAGATCCCAGTGGGATCCATTCAGAACTGCCAAAGAGATGAAAAAGGCCAAAATAATAAATAATTTTCGATTGGGAAATTGTCTAAAACTCACCATGAGTTTTCAACATTTCACTTAAGCTCACCACAACTTTTCAAAATGTCTAAAACTCACCATGTCAGTTAGTTTTTATTTTCAAAAGCTCACCTTCCGTTAGTACACCATTAATGCTTCTTAACAGAGGTGTCCATGTCAGCATAAATAACAACTTTCATGACCAAATTACCCTTCAATGGTGAGAGGAAAATGGTCTTTTTCAGTTTTCAATTTTCTTGTTTTTTTTTGCATTTTTAATGTTCTGTTATAATTTCCAATGTTTTTTATAATTTTTGTTTTTTTACATTTTTCTATTTTCTACAATCTATAAATTTTTGGTGTTTTTTCTACAATTTTTATTTTCTGATTTTGTTTTTCAATTTCTATAGTTTCTAATTTGAAATTTTTTTTTTGTTTGTAATTTCTATAATTTTTATATTTTTGTAATTTCTATGTTTTTATGTATTTTATATTTGAAAATGTATTTTGAACTTTTTCCATTTTTGATGTCTAAATATTAAAATGGTAATATATTAACACCTGTTAATTTATTTTGTATATATCTTATATTTTTCAATGGAGATTAAAAATGATAATATATTAATGAACTTTATGACATGGTGAGTTTTAGACATTTTGAAAAGTTGTGATGAGTTTAAGAGAAATGCTGAAAACTCATGATGAGTTTTAGACAATTTCCCTTTTTAAATAGACAAACAACATCATATCAAGCTCGTTGGCATCAAATTTAGTTTGTCAACGACACGATATGGGCCATGACTTGCATGGTCACTGTAGCATCGGGCATGCCGGACTATTTTGAAGCCCGTGGACCAGAAAGATTTGTCATGATAATATGGGCCCAGAGCCAGAGCCCAACATGGCATGGCCCGCTGGTATGGCACAGTTTTATTATACTATTTTATTCTAACCAGCCCGACACGACCTACTTTTGTGGGCCCTTCCGGCCCACATTACACCTTCACATTTACTGCATATGGTTTCGGAATAAAAAAATAGTCCAATAACCGTCTCAAAGACTCAAACAACTCTGGTGCAACATTTGCATTTGTAGGCATTTTTTTATACCTGAAATTCCCGCTTAAGTGCTGGGGTAATGCCATGAAATGAATTTGTCTGATCCTCTCATTCTATTGTTCCTCTACTGCACCACCTATAACTACCGCTCACAAACCATTAGTTCATCTACAGTTGTTACCTGTAGCGTTGCCTGATTATAAGATCAACTACAGTGGGTTCAGGCTCTAATAAAAGGGTCATTTATTAAAACATAATTTATTAAAACCTATCCATAGTTTGCATTTATTAAAACATCTTCATAGTTTGTAATCAATTTACTTAATAAATTTTGATGATAGTGCAAAATCTTAACATTCATTTGAATAAATTTAATAAAAATATAAAAATGTCATTTTTACCCTTAATAAGACAAAAGTGGGGGTTGATTTGAGATGAACTCAGCCGATCTTGGCTTGTTAGAAAACTATGAGGCTTGAGCTTAAGCTCAAGCTCGAATTCAATTTGAGCTAGAGACTTGAGAGCTCAAATTCGACAGCACTTAAAAGCTTTTAAGTTTGAGTTTGGCTCAACTCGAACTCGATTATAAGCCAAATTTCCTATAAAAATAAAAATTTATACATATAAAAATATTTTTATTTTTCATGTAAAAAATATTATTTATAAAAACTATTTATAATAATACATAAGAAATAAAAATACTATATATATAATATTTTTATTATATACAATACTAGCACTAGCAGGGACCCGTGCACTGCATGGGTTTTGTTAATAAAACATGAAACAATCAAGACTTGTAAACTATAAGAACAATTAACAGAATTTATTAAAATACTGTAATTATCAAAAATATTGTTAATTAATAATGTTATTGAAAATACTCTTAATTAATAAATACAGCAATTATTAAAATACTATAATTATTAATATCATTTTTAATAGATACTGTATATTAAATACTATTAATTATTAAAAATATCATTAAATAATTTTAATTATTTAAATATACTGTAATCATTAAATACTATAATTATTTCTAATACTGTTATTTAATAAAAACTGTATTTATTAAAATATTTCTAATTAGTAAAAATATTGATAATTAATAAATACATTATTTTTAATTCATACTACTAATTAATAAATACTGTAATTATTAAAATAATGTATTTACTGAAAATACGGTTAATTAATACTGTTATAGTATTAATTAAATACTATAATTATTTTTAATACTATTTTTTAATAAATAATTTATTTTTAAATACTTTTAATTATTAAAATTCTGTAATTATTAAAAATATTGTTAATTAATAAATACAATATTTTTAATAAATAAGGTTAATTATAAATATTGGTTAACATTAACACGGTTAATTAATAAAATAATGTTAATATTGTGATTTATTAAAATACTTTAATTACTAAAAAATACTATAATAGATACATATGATTAAATACTGTTAATTATTATTATTATTTTATTTTTATGCAAATAAAGTTGCAACAATAAATTGGAAATAGCAAAAGAAAATAGCGTAAAACATGTAAATAATACTTCTAATTAATAAATACTGTATTACTAAAATAATTTTAACAATATTGTATTTATTATAAATATATGGTATTTTCTAAAATACTGTTAATTAATAAATACAATAATTATTAAAATAATGTATTTATTGAAAATACGGTTAATTAATACTTTAATTATTAAATACTATACTTATTAAAATACTGTTAATTATGAAAATAATGTAATTATGACAATTTTCAGAAATATTGGTATTTTAACTTTTTTTATTTTCTTGCCTAAAACTAATTTATGACAATTTTTGGTAATTAAATGTAATGTTCTGATACTTATAGTTCAAATTATTAATGTTAAAATATAATTACTTTTAATTATAAAATAACCATTATTTTAAAAAATAATTACTTTAATTACTGTTTATTATATTATTTTTAATTAATTACCGTTAACCATGATTTTTTTGGTAATTAGATGTAATTTTCTGATATTTATAATTTAAATTATTAATGTTAAAATGTAATTACTTTTAATTATAAAATAACCAGTACTTTAAAGAATAATTACTTTTAATTATTGTTAATTAATTACTGTTAAGTAATTATGGTTAACCATGATTTTTTGGTAATTAAATGTAATTTTTTAATATTTATAGCTTAAATTAAAATTAATGTTAAAAAGTAATTACTGTTAATTATAAAATAACCATTATTTTATAAAAATAATTACTGTTAATTACATTATTTTTAATTAGAGTACTATTAATTATTGTAATAGTTTAAAAAGTAATTATTGTTAATTACAAAATAACAATTATTTTATATTGGTTAGTATTTAAAAAGAATGTGCCATGTCAGCATGTCTCTTTTATATTTTAATTTTAAAATTGAACAAAATAATTCAAATGAACAATCACCTATGACTTGGTTACTGACTTGCTTTATTAATAAGGAGGGTTAAAAAAGTTAAAAAGTAAAAGAGGAGAGAGAGAGAGTGAGAGAAGGAGAGATTTAATGATGTATTAATGAGGAGTGTTATAAGTCTTAAAGGCCTTTGATGTGCTTTCTTCCTTCAGAGGTCGGACTTATAGGCCCTTGGCTCTATCAGCCCTTGTCTAACTAAGGTGAATTTACATTGTTGCCCTTGGCCCATTCAAAGCAGCAACAATTGGCGCTATCTATGGGAACGTCTGCTAAGACTTCCTTTAATTGAACACTTATTCCAAAATCCAACTACTAAGCTTCCAACATAATGGCTAATAATCAAGAGAACAATCAAACTGCTCTGAACTTGGTCACCATGTACCAATTTTGGATGGTCCTCAACCGGCTTGACAACATCACCCAAAGACTGGACAAGGTGGGGTGACCAACAGGAGGCTAACCACAGGGTGGCTGCCTCGCTGGAAGCCTAGGGTACTACACCAGATGCTCTTCCCAAGCTCCGTTGGTTCAACACCCAGTCTGACCTAATGGGGATGACCCCTTAGGATCCAACGGTAGCAGTCGATGTGGCAGTCAGTCATCAAGAGCATCCTGCCTCCCTAGCCAACAAGGAAAAGACCCTGTAGGATACTGTGATGACCGCCGAGAGGATGAAAGACACTACCGCGTGGAGAGCCCCTAGGACGACGACGAGCACTCGAGCCACAACGGTCCTCCTCCGAGGACTGGAGGCTGATGCCGTGCCTCTCCCTCCCAAGTATTAGATCTTTGGGAACTCCTCAATGACTGATGGGCGACGGGCCAAAAGGATTCAAGATGTGCCCGCATCAGAGTATTTAGGGAACCAGGCCAACCCATTCCGCATTTAAGAGAACTAGGACACGGCCCAGGCTCCTACGGATAGTAGAATTGTCGACCTTGAGGCGTAGATTGATGCCATACAGGATGAACTTTGGCAAGTTAAGAAGGGTCGAGGTGATGGTACCGCAAGCCAGAGTACCTTATCCAACAAGATGGACGCTTTCACCGATGCCATAACTGTTAGACAGTGTATGCACTTAGCTCCAATCAGAATGATGTACCTTATGACATTTAATGTAAATGAATAAAGTACATATTTGATTCATGTTATTATGTTGTGCTTCTATGTAATACCCTTAAACTGGACACATATGAGACTTGTCTAAGTTTAGAATCTTCACAACCGTTGGATAGATCTGGGGAGATTTATCCTACCAAGGCTGACACTGATGTGCCGCCGAGTTGGTTGGGGTAGCTTGTCTCAACTGCCAAGGTGAGACCTAAGGTACATGTAGTGTGGGTTTTCTTGAAACCCTAAACCAGACCAGAATTCCAGTATTGCCTTGGACCTTGGAGATAGATGGGCAAAACTGGAATGTTACACTTGACCCCTACACTCGATTATGATACTGCACTAGGTGTCGGATTGGGCTGTTTTTGATATGCCAATCAATGAGATCCTTAGAGGGGGTCAAAACCTGGGTATGATGGGATAGTCCAAGAATTCATATGAGTGGGTGATCATAGTGACAGGATCAGCCCCATCATCAGACAAAGTGAATGATCGGGGATGCATTCTCTTTGATGGAAACCAAAGCTGCCGGCAGCCAATTTCAACCATGGAAATTTGTTTTGCAAAATATATTTATATAGAGATATACATATATATATATATATATATATATATATATATATTAGAGTTTCAAAATGTTTGCAAAAGGTTTTAATTCCTGAGATCTATGTGAGTAGAGAGTGCAGCACTGTACCTTGCAGCCGAGGGATAGGTCCTCTCTTGTCGGGCAGTGTTTGATCATTATGGGCTGAGAGGTTAAGTGTAAGACCATTGTGGGTAATACCTGATAGACTAATCTTGCATCTGCCCATAGTCCTTGGGTTTTTATAAGGTGGCTTGACCCAAGGACCATTTAGTGTAAATGTTGGGCCCATTAAGAGCCCATGGTGATGGACTCAGGGGTTTACTGTCTCTTATAGTGAATTCGGCCTGGCCTTGTAATAGAGGCTGGGCTGAACCCATGTGGCTGATGTGAAGATCAATGTTTGGGTCCCACGCCATACAAGGATGCCTAACTGGCAGCAATTTGGAGGATAAGAGAGCGCATGGACTTAATGGGCCTAAAGCCCAATTTGAACTGGTTTAATATGATTAATTAAAGAGGGGCGGTTCTGGGATTTAGATCAGTAGATAGGATAAGGGATTGTCCCTATCCACTCAGAGAGTCCAGATCCAAATAGAGATTTCGATCAGGAAACTCCTAACCAGATTAGGAGGGTTGATCTTTATCTACAGATAAGAGAAGGGATTATCCTTCTCTCTTAAAGAGAGTCCAAATCCAAATACTAGATTTGGATTAGGAAACTCCTAATGGGATTAGGAGAACCTCTCTTTAAGGCTATAAATAGAGGAGGAGTGTGAACCCCAATTCATCCTTCAAGATTATTGATTCAAGAGAGAAGACAACTGCAGTTGGACTGACGCCATCTTCTGCTCTTGCCTTCTCCTGTTGTTGCCGCCATTGCCAGTTCGATCCTCCACCTGTAGGAGCGATCAAGAAAGGTTCTTGATATCAGTTTTTGGAAGAAAAACTTATCTGAAGTCGTGCTTACTCGCCCTTCATCAGATTCTTGGTGAAGAATCAGGTTCTTGCTAAAGAACCACCCTACTGATTCTGCTCCACCCTACGCTGTGTCATCTTCAGTGGGAGCAGTCTTTGGTGATCTCCTTGGGCGTGAACACCTTCATTGGAAGTTACTACTACTCTATATCAGGTATATCCCTCTCATACCTTTTGGTTTCAGATCTGGTCTGGTTTAGGGTTCAAGATTGATCCTTGAAAATGCAGTTTTCTAAAATAGGGAATGTGATTCCCACATTGAAGAGAGAGAAATTTTTGAAATTTCGCCCAACCTACCTACAGGGTTCGGCCATCCATATGATGGATTCTCATCACTTCATTGGTATCAGAGCCAAATTCAAATTTGGAACTACGCAAATGGGCAGAAGGCGTTCTACCCGATTTGCGTAGATAAGAGATTTTCAGGGAAATCGATTCCTAGATTAAGGGCTATTGATCTAAAATTAAATTTTATAAATCTGAATTATATTTAGAATGGGTCTTTATATTTTTCTTGATTTATGGGCTGTTCGTACAGTGGATATCGTAATCTTGATTGGTGCAAGAAATTTGCGCTTTGCAGTTCTTTAACATTCTTGTCTGTAATTATTATTATTTTTTTATTTTAGACTGAATGTATAAGAATTCGATTTGATGTAATATTAAAAGAAAATTAGGGTTTTTATATTTTATTTCAATCAAGATTGAAGTAAATTGCACAGAAGGAAGGATTTTCACAGATTAGGGTTTGGCTATTTGCGACTTGCAATTTGAAAAATTGCAAGCTGCGAACTAACCTCTATTTTGCAGGGTAGTAGATCTACAAACATCCCTTATACTGATTCTTGAATGTCTTTTATCAGTAATTTAATTTCAGATCATAATCTTGAATTAAAAATCAAACCCTAGACCCATTCGAACCAGATTGGACCAAACTGGTTGGACCAAATCAGTGGTTCGATGGGGGTTATTCTCAGCCCTAATTTTCCATTCTTGGGTCTAGGAGTTGATGTTTAATTGCAATATCTAATTCGGCCCACACCTGTAAAACCTAGTTTTAATGTGTTAAAACTGCTTAAGCCCATTAACTGCATAAAAGCTATATGGGACGAACTGCTCTTTGCTATTCAGCCCATATACCTAGATAATATTAATCAGTAATATTATGGATTATTATGGGCTTTAATAATGGGTTTTATAGATATTAATTGGTTGGATCAATTTTATCCTTACATGTGATGTACGGATGTGTGATGATGTGCAACGTTCATGGGCCATAAGTACTTGGCCCATGCTGATACGATAGTGGCTCTTACGCACACCATGGCTAAATGCACATCATTGCCATGGTGTCCTTAAGATCATTAGATGATCTCCTTTCGTGGTGGGCTCCACACCTCCTCAAGAGGAATCGTACAGAACCCTAGCCGTTTAGGGCCCATCAAAATCTGGCTTTATGAAAGTCAGTGGGAGCCACTTTGGTTTGACCTAAATTAAACTAGGGCGTAATAGTTTTGTTTCCTCCTAAAATATGGATGAAAGTGATAGGGAGATTCATGTGATGAACTCTCTAAAGGTCTTTCATCATTAGCATGAAGATGGGTCCTTCAGTAATGAGGAAACACACCATAAAATTGGGCTATCCATTTGCTGCTGGATCTGTTGGAATGTTTCATAAGATGATAGGGGCGTCATAGACCGATGTGGGAGGGGCCTATCTTAAAATGGAAGACTCCCTCACGGTACCTTGGTGTTCACGAATATGATGGGTGAGCACTCACTGGACAGAAAGGTTTAACCCAAAATGGCAATGAACCTTGTCTGACAAAGGCCAAAGGGAAAGCTCATACAATGAGTGGATATGATTCTTCATAGAAAGGTGGTGGGGTTATGCAGCTGAAACAGTTGGCTCCATGCACCCTATGTGATTTCCCACATTTCTAGAGACATAATTCATAGTCTCCGTCACTGAGATAGGAGGGAAATCTCAGAGATGAACAAATGGAAATGAAACATAGATTAAAAGCCATATCTATGTAGATAACATGAATCAAATTAGGTTGTGGACTAATATTTGCTTTTTATCAGAAATGGCAAACGGATAATTCGCAAAATTGTTGGATGACAACAAACTAAAAGGCCCAAACTATGCTGACTGGTACCGTAACCTTATGTTGGTCCTGACATCGGAAAAACTGGACAAAGTAGCTAAAAATCTTGCCCCGGAACGTCCAGGTGATAGGGCTTCTGAGGCCCGTAAGTGGGACTACCAGGAATGGGAAGAGAAAAATTCCCTAGCCCATTGCTACATCATAGCCTCCTTGGATAATCCGATACAACGACAGTTTGATCAGATCGAATTGTCAAAGGATATCTTGGATAGTCTGAGGATGATGTACGAAGAGCAGAATCGTTCTACTCGACAGAAGGTCTTGAAGCAGTTCATGACCACGCAGATGTCCAAGAACCAACAGGTTCATGACCATTGTCTCAAGATGATGGGTTATATTAATGAACTTAAGGCTCTTGGATCCGGGCTTGACCATGTCACGAAGGTGGACGCCATCCTAAATTCTTTGCCTCCTTCCTTCAATTAGTTCATCATGAACTATAACATGAATAAGCTAAATGTTAGCATTTAGGAACATAGCAATATGTTGCAGAGGGCCGAATAACTGATAAAGAAGGATGAGCCCATTGCTATGCTTGTTGAAGCCAGAAAATCGGGCAAGAAGAAGAGGAAGGCAAAGAGAAAGCCTTAGAAGAAAGCTGCTAAGCCCAAAAGGCAAAAGAAAGACAGAGCATCATATGCTTGTCACTTCTGCAAGCAGGCCGGCCACTGGAAGAGGAACTGTCCTCAGTACCTGGAATCCAAGAGATAAGGTTATTTCGAATCCTATGTCGTAGAAACCAATTTGTTGGTAACTTCTGCTTCCTGGTGTATTGATTCTGGGGCTTCAACTCATGCATGTAACTCACTGCAGGGGTTCAGGATAAGTAGAAGACTAAGTGATGGAGAAGTAACCCTTTACTTGGGGACTTCTACAAGTGTTGCAGCTACAGTTATAGGAACTGTAGAGTTAATTTTCAGAGAAGAAACAATTGTACTGAAAGATTGTCTTTATGTACAAAATTTGAGAAGAAATTTGATTTCTGTTTCGAAACTATGTGCGGATGGATATTCTGTTTTCTTTAGTAATACGGTTACTATTAAAAGAAATAACAAATTCCTCGCATATGGAGAACTTGAGAATGGTCTCTATGTTCACCATCCTTCTCTGGAAACTAACATAACCGAAACTATGTTGAGTGACATCCCCAAGAAGATAACCCGTGATACAGTTAATCCCACGTACCAGTGGCAATACCAACTTGGCTATATTAATCACAAGTTTGGTAAAGGACGGTTCTTTAGATTTTCTAACTGTAAAAGATCTTCCAACCTATGAACCTTGCCTTCAGGGTAAGATGACGAAACGGCCATTTAATGGTAAGCCTGAAAGATGTACAAGCACGCTTGACCTTATACATACTGATGTATGTGGTCCCATGAGTGTTAGGACACGTAACTAGCACGTTTATTTTATAACATTCACCGATTATTACTCTCGATATGGTTATGTGTACCTAATGAAACACACTAAATCATTTGAAAAGTTCAAAGAGTTTAGACAAGAGGTCAAGAAGCAGTTAGGGAGAGAAACTAAGACCCTTCAATCGGATCGAGGTGGCGAGTATCTCTCTGACGAATTCAGGGACTACTTAAAGGTCAATGGGATAGTGTCACAGCTAGCTCCTCCTGCTACACCACAACTAAACAGTGTGTCTGAGAGGAGGAACCAGACTTTATTGGATATGGTCCGATCACTTCTCGTACACTCAAAGTTGCCTACATCCTTTTGGGTTATGCATTAGAGACTGTGTATATGTGGTGAACCGGGTTCCAACCAAATCAGTTTCGAAGACTCCCTATGAGCTTTGGACCAGAAAGAAACCAAGTGTGAGACACTTGAAGATTTGGGGTTGTATGGCACATGTTAAAAGAATGAGTGCGGACAAATTGGAATCCAAGACCAGCCGTTGCCTATTCGTAGGCTACCCCAAAGGCTCTATGGGTTACCTATTCTATGACCCAAGAGAACAGAAGGTGATCTATAGTCGAAATGCTCATTTCCTGGAAGATGATTACATCCTGAACAATCATCGTTAGGAAATTGTTCTTGATGAGGAGAGCTCAGGGGTAGTGGGAGGTGTCCCACAAGCTCCAGGTAATGACCAACCTAGAAGATCTACCCGGGTTTCCAGGCCTCCAGTTTGTTTCGGGTATGACCAGAATAGTTACTTGGTGGAAGCCACGACAAGTGAGGAGGATCCCGTGACTTATATGGAAGCTATGTTGGACATAGATTCCTTGAAGTGGGTAGATGCCATGAGAGCTGAGATGGACTCAATGGAGACCAATGGAGTCTGGACTCTAGTAGATCCGCCCCTTGGAGTAAAAGCAATTGGTTGCAAATGGATCTATAAGAGGAAGAAAGGCCCCGATGGTAAAGTTGAGACCTACAAGGCTTGCCTTGTGGCGAAAGGGTACACTTAGAAAGAGGGAATCGATTATGAGGAAACCTTTTCGCCGGTGGCCATGCTTAAATCCATTAGGATCCTACTAGTTGTAGCAGCATACCATGATTACGAGGTTTGGCAAATGGATGTCAAAACGACATTCCTGAATGGAGATCTTAGCAAAGATATCTACATGCAGCAACTGCAATGTTTCATAGTTGTAGGTCAGGAACACATGGTAAGTAAATTAAATAGATCCATATATGGACTTAAGCAAACTTCTAGGAGTTGGAACATCTGGTTTGACTCTACCGTCAAAAGGTTTGATTTTGAGCAAAACCCGGATGAGCCCTGTGTTTATAGGAAATCCAATGGGGATAAGGTTACGTTCTTGGTTCTGTATGAAGATGACATTCTACTCATTGGGAATGATGTAGGAATGCTAACTACAGTGAAAGTATGGCTTTCACAGCAATTCTCCATGAAAGATCTTGGAGAAGCCTCCTATATACTGGGTCTTCAGCTCTGTAGAGATAGATCGAAGAGGATAATAGGATTATCCCAATCTGCTTACATTGACAAGATAGTCAAGAGATACAGCATGGATAAATCCAAGAAAGGAAATGTTCCTTTCAGGCATGGAGTCACTCTCTCTAAGGGCATGTCTCCCAAGACTCCCGAGGAGATTGAGGGCATGAAGAACATTCCCTATGCCTCAGCTATAGGGAGCATCATGAATGCCATGCTGTGCACTCGTCCTGACATCGCTCAGGCAGTGAGTGTGGTAAGCAGATTCCAGGCCAACCCAGGGCAAGAGCATTGGACTGTTGTGAAAAACATACTCAAATACCTTCGAAGGACAAAAGAGTTTTGTCTGGTATTCGATGGAAGTTCACTAAAGATCCAGGGGTATACTGATGCCGACTTCTAGTCAGATCCAAATGATAGAAAGTCTACATCTGTGTATGTTTTCATGATAGGATCATGTGCAGTTTGCTGGAAGACACCAAACAGGGGTCCACGGCGGATTCCACAACCGAAGCCGAAGACATTGCCGCAAGTGAAGCTGCTAAAGAAGCCATTTGGATGAAGAAGTTCATTCATGAATTGGGAGTAGTTCCATCCAGCACATCACCCATTCCATTGTTGTGTGACAACACTGGAGCTATCGCTCAGGCTAAGGAGCCACGTGCCCACTCGAAGTCAAAGCACATCGAGAGGAAGTACCACGTACTGCGGGAGATAGTTGGAAGAGGGGACGTCCTAATTCAGAAGGTAGCATCAGCGAAAAATATAGCAGGCCCATTGACTAAGCCATTAACACAAAAAGTGTTTGAGAAACACGTGGAAAGTCTGAGGCTCCGGCTTATACCAAATTAGACCAAAGTGCAAGTGGGAGTTGTTAGACAATGTATGCCCTTTGCTCAAATCAAAATGATGTACCTTATGACATTTAACATAAATGAATAAAGTACATATTTGATTCATATTATTATGGTGTGTTTCAGTGTAATACCCTTAAACTGGACACATATGAGACTCGTGTTAGTTTAGAATCTTCACAGCTGTTGGATAGATCTAGGGAGATTTATTCTGCCAAGGCTGACACTGATGTGCCGCCAAGTTGGTTGGGGTAGCTTGTTTCAGCTGCCAGGGTGAGACCTGAGGTACATGTAGTGTGGATTTTCTTGAAACCCTAAACTGGACCAGAATTCCAGTATTGCCATGAACCTTGGAGATAGATGGGCAAAACTGGAATATTACACCTGAACCCTAGACTCGATTATGATACTACACTAGGTGTCGGATTGGGCTATATTTGATATGCCAATCAGTGAGATCCTCAGAGGGGGTCAAAACCTAGGTATGTTGGGACAGTCCGAGAATTCATTTGAGTGGGTGATCATAGTGACAGGATCAGCCCCTTTGTCGGACAAAGTGAATGATCGGGGATGCACTTTCTGTGATGGAAACCAAAGCTGCCAGTAGCCGATTTCAACCGTTGAAGTTTGTTTTGCAAAATATATTTATATAGAGATATACATATATATATTATGGTTTCAAAATGTTTGCAAAAGGTTTTAATTCCCGAGATCCATGTGAGTAGAGAGTGTTGCACTGTACCTTGCAGCCGAGGGAGAGGTCCTCTCTTGTCGGGCAGTGTTTGATCATTATGGGATGAGAGGTTAAGTGAAAGACCATTGAGGGTAATACCTGATGGGCTAATCTTGCAGCTGCCCACAATCCTTGGGTTTTTATAAGGTGGCTTGACCCAAGGACCATTTAGTGTAAATGTTGGGCCCATTAAGAGTCCATGGTGATGGACTCAGGGGTTCACTATCTCTTACAGTGAATGCAGCTAGGCAATGCAGCTAGGCATTGTAACAGAGACTGGGCTGAGCCCATGTGGCTGATGTGTAGATCAATATTTGGGTCCCACGCCATACAAGGATACCCAACTGGGAAGCAGTTTGGAGGATAAGTGAGCACAGGACTTAATGGGCCTAAAGCCCAATTCGAACTGGTTTAATATGATTAATTAAAGAGGGGTGGTTCTGGGATTTAGATTAGCAGATAGGGTAAGGGATTGTCCCTATCCACTCAAAGAGTCCAGATCCAAATAGAGATTTGGATCAAGAAACTCCTAATCAGATTAGGAGGGCTGATTTTTATCTGCAGATAAGATAAGGGATTATCCTTATCTCTCAAAGAGAGCCCAGATCCAAATACAAGATTTGGATTAGGAAACTCCTAATGGGATTAGGAGAACCTCTCTTTAAGGCTATAAATAGAGGAGGAGGGCGAACCCCAATTCATCCTTCAAGATTACTGATTCAAGAGAGAAGACAATTGCAGTTGGACGACGCCATCTTCTACTCTTGCCTTCTCCTATTGTTGCCGCCATTGCCAGTTCGATCTCCACCTGTAGGAGCGATCAAGAAAGGTTCTTGATATCAGTTTTTGGAAGAAAAACTAATTTGAAGTCATGCTCACTCGCCCTCCATCAGATTCTTGGTGAAGAATCAGGTTCTTGGTGAAGAACCACCCTGCTGATTCTACTCCACCCTACGCTGTGTCATCTTTAGTGGGAGCAGTCTTTGGTGATCTCCTTGGGTGTGAACACCTTCATTGGGAGTTACTACTACTCTATATCAGGTATATCCCTCTCCTACCTTTTGGTTTCAGATCTGGTCTGGTTTAGGGTTCAAAATTGATCCTTAAAAATGCGGTTTTCTAAAATAGGGAATGTAATTCTCACATGGGAGAGAGAAATTTTTGAAATTTTGCCTAACCTACCTGAAGGGTTCGACCATCCATATGATGGATCTCTCATCCCTTCAATAATCTCAGAGCCCCTCCGACCCCACTTCGAAGCCCTTACATTGGAGATGTACGACGGAAATATTGATCCAGATGACCACCTAGAAAGCTTCTGAATGCTCATGCTCTTTTATGGATACTCTGATGCCTTGACATGTCGAGCTTTCTAGGAGACTTTCAAGGGGGCAGCCTGCCAATGGTTATCTGGGCTCCCACCTTGCTCCATCAGCTCATGGGAGAAGTTTTCTAGCCTTTTCCTTACCCATTTCATCAGAAGCTAACGGTGCTAGAAGAGTGTCGTCTCACTAATGTTCGTTTAGCAGAAGCGAGGCGAGAGTCTGCGGTCATACATCGAACGCTTCAAGAAAGAAGAACTCGAGGTTCGAGACCTCGACCCCATGGTCTCCATGCATACAGCGATCAACGACCTCTTGCCGAGGTCGGCCCGCAAATGCTCCATCACCAAGACAATACCCAAAAGAAAGGTGAAATTTTTGAAGAAAGCCTAGAAGTACATTGCTGCCAAGGAGGCCTCGACTAGTGAGGGCCAAGATGGAGAGTTTGACAACAACCGCAGGGGGTCAGAGAAGAAGAGAAGGAATGGAGATGGCTGCAGCAAGAACAACAACAGTAAATATAACAGGAAGAACTTGTCGGCCTTGACCTACAGCCAATATATGCCACTCAACTCCACCCGAACACAGATCCTTATGCAAGTAGAGAAAGAGGAGTACGTGAAGTCGTCAAAGAAGATGAAGAGGAACCCCAAGAGGGGTAACACTAAGAAATATTGCAAGTACCACCGCAGCACCGACCATGAAACCGTGGACTGTTATGACCCCAAAAATGAGATCGAGTCCCTCATCCGCCATGATCATCTGAAGGAGTATGTTGGGGTGATGCAGACATCTCATCTTCATAGCAGCCGCAACCGCAACAATTGGTCGGATGCATCGACGCCATCGCCGGAGGCTCGGCCTTGGCCTACAAGGCCTATGCCAGGCAACTTAACATCTAGGGGCTGGTCCCCAAGAAGTTGAAGTAAAATGAAGCCCTCTCCTTCTCGGACGAGGTCCTGAAGGGGGTGTCAGTCCCCAATGATGATGCATTGGTGGTGTCAATGACCATCACCAATTACTTAGTGAAAAGGATACAGGTCGACTGCAGTTCATCTGCAAACATCCTCTTCTACAATGCCTTTGAGAAGATGAAGCTAGCGCTAGAGCGTCTTCAGCCAGTTGATGCACTACTAGCCGGCTTCTTTGGGAATGGTATCAGACCAGAGGGAAAGATCACCCTTCCCCTCACCGTAGGGATAGAACCATGGTAGGTGACGAGGATGACCAAGTTCCTGGTCATGAAGATCAGTTCCCCATACAATGCAATCATCGGGAGGCCAATTCTTCATGCTCTCTAGGCCAGTTCGGCAAAAAAAGAGGAACTTTGCACCGGAATGTTGGAAGGCCATCGGAGAGGAAGTTGACAATCTACTTGACGCTGAGTTCATCCGAGAGGTACACTACCTACTTGGTTGTTTAATGTGGTTATGGTGAAGAAGGCTAATGGTAAATGGTGGATCTGTATTGACTTCATAGACCTCAACCGAGCCTGCCCCAAGGATAGCTTTCTTTTGTCGATGATCAATCACCTTGTCGATGCCACTAAAGGGTACGAGCTACTCAGCTTCATGGACGCCTTCTCCAGATACAACCAGATAAAGATGCACCCCGAGGACAAGGAGAAGACATCATTCATTACTGAGCATGGCACCTACTACTACAAAGTCATGCCCTTTGGCCTTAAGAATGTCGGAGCCACTTAACAATGACTTGTAAACAAGGTTTTCAAGCATTAGATGGGGAAAAATGTCGAAGCCTATGTAGATGACATGGTTGTGAAGAGCGTGAAGGCCGACCAGCACACCTCGGACCTAGCTAAGACCTTTTCCACTTTACAGAAATACAACATGAAGCTTAATCCCAACAAACGTGCCTTCGGCGTCATCTTAGGTAAATTCCTAGGTTTTATTGTCACACAGCGGGGTATTGAGGCCAACCTAGAGAAGATTCAGGCTATCCTGGATGTGACACCACCTTGGTCGATTGACCGCTATCCGCAAGAGTAAAGAGTCATGCAAGTAATATAGTAAGGAATACAGAATCGTTTCCATGAGGAATGAATTATTTAGCCACCTATTAATTTCTTCTCAACTTGTTTAAAGCAATAATCAATTGGGTTTGCACACTACTAATTAAGGAAATTTAACTGACAAAAACAAGAAACTTGAACAAAATCAATAACAAAGTTGCTAGGGATTAATCCTATCACAATCATCAAGGTTCAACATCAATAAAATCTCACGAGGGTTGTTATATTCCAAGGTATTTCCTAAAAGCACTAGTTGATCTTTCTCAAGAGTCGAGTAGCTAAACCTATGTTCAATTAAGTGGAATTACAATCAATGAATTCTCATTCTTTTAATTGAAATCCTCTTTGCATAAACACAAGCTATCAATACACCTATACGGAAATCCTACCAACAATTGATATCTTTACCTAATTATTGGCCGAATAAGTGTTATTAGTTCCACCTCAATTATCATCTCTCGATGGATAATCTTGATTAAAGACTAAATCATTGGTGATCAATCAATGATAAGTAATCAGCACAAATAACACAATATGGCAAGAACCTCATCGATTTTATTAATGACTGAAAATCAATGCATGATCAAGTATTAATCCCTAACAATAGAAACCTATCCCTCATGATATAATTAAGAACAAGCAAACTACCCTAATTACTTTCAAATCAAACCACTTTTAATGATAAGAAGAGTCACTGCATACAAGAATTGACAGAACCGATTCAGCAATCAAATCTTTAAGCTATCCAACCGAAATGAATTTAGTCTTGAGTTGGCGAAACCCTAATTTATGAGCAGCCTCTCTCGAGCGCAGCCCACCCTATCTATGAACGACAATTCCTATATCTCTATCAGAAATTTAATCATCATAGATGCATTAAGAACACAAAATTCATAGGTAATCAATTCAAGTATGAATGATTGCCAACTGAACCATGCAACTTATCTCTAAGATGCATTCAGTCTGTTTTCTTGATTAGATGATTTGATTACCTAAACTCTTTCTCAAGTAATTCAAGTAATCCAAGATGCAAGAACAATTCGACCAAGATTATTCTATAAATCAAAACCCTAATCAAGAATCCCAAGACTAAATCACTCTCAACTGGATCTGCTAAAAATTAATTACAAATCAGAATTAAAACTCATCATGGTTCACATAAAGAAAGAAAGAAGAAAGATTCAATAGAGAAACCTCAAGTAACCCTAATCGAATCTAGGTTACCAAACTGCAGAACCAAAGAGGAAGACAACTTATGAATCTTTGCATCAATCTTCGATTTCCTTGCTGTGATCCTTCTCCAATTTGCATTCAGCAGCCTTCTCTTCTCTCCAGCAGTTCTTCAATTTTCTTTTTGGGGTTCGAACACTAATCCTTTCTTTTTCTTTTCTTTTTATACCTTTCCTCTTCAGCCTCCAAGAGAAGCCTACAGAATCTCCTAAATTTTTTCTAGATAACAGTCTCCAAGTCTGACTCATCAAGAAAGAGTTCAAAAATCAGATAAAACAAAGTTCTCATGTAAGTGGGAGAATGGTGAATTCCCGGATGAAAACTTGCAGGTTAAGGAATGGCTCCATCACGTCAACAATGCAGTTGCAGATAATTCGGGCCCGATTTTGACCTCGATGCAGTCCGTATCGATCAAAACTCAAAACATGAAAGTTGTAGAAATTTCCCTTATCTTTCCAACACATCTTGAATCATCTCAATCAGAGTCCAGATGAGAGAGTTATACTCAAATTACCATGCAGTGCCGAAACTGTCAAGAATTATCCGATTAGTCTTGTTTTTCACTTTACGTTTCCTTTCGTGTCCTAAATCAAAATATAAGAATAATGAGTCCATTTAGGCACTAAATAAGTATAAAAGACTAAATATTAAGGGATAAAAATATGATAATTTTCATTCTCATCAAATCCCCCACACTTAGCTTTTGCTCGTCCTCAGGCAAAGATATTACCCATAAACTTATCTTCCCCCAAATTATTTCCACTTATCGAATGATTTTTAGGATGAGAATGCGTTAAGTGATCAGAAATCCTGCATAAACACTCTGATTCATCCCCATGATTGGCCACTTTTACCACATACATAAGAGCCAAGGAAGGGGGGAACACGAGATTCTTCATACTCCAGCACTCAATTTCGTTCAATATGTATAGCAGCTCCTTGACCGCCATAATTAACCATCATCTCGAACTTAGTCTTAAATCTTGTCAATGCACTAAATTGAATGTTCAACCATATTTTTGTCCCTTTGAACCTCAGCCATCACCGAATTCTTTTCTATTCTTTTTTTTTTTTTGTGAGTGCATTTTATGCTCCATCTCACACGGGTCACAGGTTAGAGGCAGATAACAATACTCATATTCCAAGTTGCTAGTTTTACTATTCAGCTTGGAATAGCGGAGTTGGGACTGAACTCATATCATAAACCGCTAGTTTTACTATTCAGCTCATGATAGTGGAGTCATTTGAACTTTGTCCATTTTTCTTCTTCTCTTTTTCTTTTTTGCAATTTTTAAAATTCATGCATGAACAGTTCATGAAGTGCACTAATGGCTCGAGTGTTCATTAAGATTTCGATCAAGAGCCCTATACACATGAGTAGAATTAGCGCTGGTCATGATGAAAGTCTTATTCGGCTTCCTTAACCTCATGTATTGCGATACAATTGGATAATTCACATGAATGAATTATAGCACTTACAGTGGTTTCCTTTAACTCATCGTATTCCCTCTTAGAGTTCACCTTATAGACAGCAATAAATATCAGGGGAATTCTAGTTTATTCGGCCTATCAATGCATGTAATATTGGGGTGATTGAGGTGCCGAACTACAGCCTAACTCCCCCACATTTAAGTTGAACATTGCCCTCAATGTTCATATAATTTGAAGATGAATTCAGAAATGAGGGTAGTGGGATTTTAAGCAATAAAAGGGGTTTAGAGAACTTCCCTGAAGAGCATGCTGAATTCTGAATTGGCTCTTCCGTTTGGCCTTTCTAGCTGCTAAGATCAAAAGAAACTAGGAGGAGATAATGATAAACACTAAAAGAGATCAGCAATCTACAAAATTAACATCCTAGAAAAGAAACTCGAATGATACGAAAAAGAAAAGTAGAAGCACAAATAAATAAAGAAAACTACTCATCAGCATTGGGTGACTTCCCAATAAGCACTTGTTTTCCGTCTGAAACTCAACGTTGTAGTGGGATCACTGAACATCTAGGTATACAGTTGGTGGGGTAGGCAATGCTCCATCCGCTACATATGGTTTGAGGTGCTGGTCGTTGACATCTTCTATGATTGCCCTAGGATTCTTTATAGCCTTGGACATGTTAAACTCCACTTTGTCATCACCAATTCGAAGGGTCAACTTTCCTTCATACACATCAACCAAAGCTTTCCCTGTGTTTAGAAATGGTCTGCTAAGGATCAAGGTGCAATAATGATCCTCCTCAAAATCGAGCACAACAAAGTCCATAGGAAATATAATCTTGTCCACTTTTACAAGTACATTCTCAACCACGCCATGAGGTTTCTTGATGGAATGATCCGCCAGCTACAAAGTCATCAAGGTAGGTTTCACTTCTCCAAGACCAAGTTTCCTGAAAATAGACAAAGGCATCAAATTAATGCTAGCACCTAAATCACATAAACACTTAGGAAACTCAACGCTACCAACAACACATGGAATTGTAAAACTCCCTGGGTCTTTCAATTTGGCAGGCATCTTGCTGGTGATGATTGAACTGCACTTTTCAGTTAATGGGACAGTTTAGTCATCCTCCCATCTCCTCTTATTTACATATATATATATATATATATATATATACATATATTATGGTTTCAAAATATTTGCAAAAAGGTTTTAATTCACGGGATCTGTGTAAGTAGAGAGTGCAACACTGTACCTTGCAGCTGAGTGAGAGGTCCTCTCTTGTTGAGCAGTGTTTGATCATTATGGGCTGAGAGGTTAAGGGTAAGACCATTGAGGGTAATAACTAATTGGCTAATCTTGCATCTGCCCGCAACTCTTGGGTTTTCATAAGGTGGCTAGATCCAAGAACCATTTATTGTAAATGTTGAGCCCATTAAGAGCCCATAGTGATGGACTCAGGGGTTCACTGTCTCCTACAATGAATTCGGCCAGGCCTTGTAACAAAGGCTGGGCTGAACCCATGTGGCTGATGTGTATATCGATGTAAGGGTCCAACGCCAAACAAAGAGAGCCAACTGGGCAGTAGGTTAAGGAGTAAGTGAACACATAAGTTTAATGGGCCTAAAGCCCAATTTGAACTGGGCTTAATTTAGTTAATTAAAAGGGGCAAGATCTAATTTATAATCTGGTTAGGATTAGCTAAAGGATAAGATAAGTCTTATCCAATTTATAATTTGGATCAAGAAACTCTCTCCTAATTAGATTAGGAGGTTGATCCAAATAAGACTATAAATAGGGGCGAATTCCTCTGTTTTACACACAACAATCTGCAGAGTTCTCTCCTATTCTTGACATCCCTACCTAGTTCGATCTCCACTTGTTGATATGGTCAAGAAAGGTTCTTGATATTGTTTCTTGGCTGAATAAACAATCTAAAGTCGTGCTCACCAGCCCCTCTTCGATTCTTGCTGAAGAATCTTGGTTCTTGTTGAAGAGCCATCCAGTTGATCCTGCTTGGGCGTGAACACCTTCGTTGGGAGTTGTTGCTACTTCGTATCAAGTATATATCTCACTTGCTATTGGTTTCAGATCTGCTCCAGTTTTGGATTCAAGATTGATCATTGAAAATGCAATTTTCTAAAATAGGGAATGCGATTCCCAGATGGGAGAGAGAGAAATTTTTTGAAATTTTGCCCAACCTTCTTGTAGGGTTCGGCCATCCATATGATGGATCTCTCATCCCTTTAGTGGTATCAGAGCCAAGTTCACATTCTTAAACCAAAATCAGGTCTAATCTAAACCTGCACAAATAGGCAAAATCGGTTCTACCCGATTTGCATAGTTAGTGTTTTTTCTGGGAAATCAATTCCCAGTTTTGGGTGATTGACCTGAAAATTAAATCTTTAATATTCTGTTATATATTTAGAATTTTTCTATTTATGTTTCTTGAATTTTGGGTTATTCGTATATAGGAGATCGAAATCTTTCGGCAGCGTAAGAAATCTGCGCATCTGCGTTTTCTATTCATTCTTGGTCTATTATTATTATTTTTTTTATTTTTAGACAGAATGTATATGAATTTGTTTCTGATGTAATATTAATAGAAAAATTAGGTTTTCTATTTTATTTCATTGAAGACGAAGCTAGTTTGCGTGGAGGAGAGGATTTGTGCAGATAAGAAATATGCGATCTGCGAATTGCAGAAATTAAAACTGCAAGCAGCGATTAATTTTTTTTTCTTGCAGGTTTGGATCCACATGAACAGCCCACTGATTTGTTTGTTTTCTGATTTTGATTGTCATTTATCAGCTATATTTAATTTTCAGATCATCTTCTTAAATTGGATCTTAAATTAAACATCAAACCCTAGACCCTTTCGAACCAGATTGGACCATACTGGTTGGACCAAATCAGTGGTTCGATGGGGGCTGTTCTCAGCCCTAAAATTTTCTTCATGGGCCGAGGGGTTGATGGTTAATTGCAAGATGCAATTTGGCCTACATCTGTAAAACCCAGTTTTAATTTGTTAAAACTCCCTTCGCCCAATTTAGCGTAAATGCTATATGGGCTAAACTGCTCTTTGTAGTTCAGACCATATACCTAGATAATATTAATTGGTAATATTATGGGTATTAAATGGGCTTTAATTGTGGATTTTACAGTTATTTAATTGATTAGATCAATTAGGGATTTCATGCATGTGATGTATGGATGTGTGATATGCTACGTACATGGGCCATACGCACTTGGCCCATGCTAATTCGGTAGTGGCTCTTTCGCACACCATGGCTGAATACACATCATTGCCATGGTGTTCATAAGATCATTGGATGATCTCCCTGCATGATGGGCCCCACATCAGCTCCCTCCTCAAGAGGAACCGTGCAGAACCCTAGCCGTTTAGGGCCCATCTAAATTTGGCTTTATGAATGTTAGTGGGAGCCACTTTGGTTTTACCTAAATAAAATTAGGGCGTAATTATTCATTCCTTCCCTCCTGAAAATATAAGTGCATGTGGTAGGGAGATTCATATGATGAACTCTCTAAAGGCCTTCCATCATTAGCATGAAGATGGGTCTTTCAATAATAAGGAGATGCACCATAAAATTGGGTTATCCATTTGTTGTTAGATCTGTTAGATTGTTTCATAAGATGATAGGGGCATCATAGACCGATGTGGGAGGGGCCTATCCTAAAATGGGAGACTCTCTCATGGTTCCTTGGTGTTCATGAATATGATGGGTAAGCACTTACTGGATAGAAAGGTTTAACCTAAAATGGCAATGAACTTTGTCTAACAGATGCCAAAGGGAAAGCTCATTAGATGAGTGGATATGATCCTTTACAGAAGGTGGTGGGGTTATGTAGCTGAAATAGTTAGCTTCATGCACTGTATGTGGTTTACCACATTTCCAGAGACATAATTTCGCAGTCTCCGTCACTAAGATAGGAGGGAAATCTCAGAGATGAACAAATGGAAATGAAATATAGATTAAAATGTATTAAACATGAATCGATTTATGTTGTGGACTAATAATCTACCTTGCTTTTTATTAGAAATGGCAAACGGACAATTCGCCAAGTTGTTGGATGATAACAAACTTAAGGGCCCAAATTATGCTGACTGGTATTGTAACCTTGTGCTGGTATTAACGTTCGAGAAATTGGACAAGGTTGCTAAGAACCCTGCTCTAGATCGTCCGAGTGACAGGGCTTCTAAGGCACATAGGAAAGAGTATCAAGAATGAGAAGATAAGAACTCTCTTGCCCAGTCCTACATCATAGCCTCCCTCGACAATTCAATACAGAGACAATTCGATCAGATCAAAGTGTTCAAGGATATTTTGGATAGTCTGAGGACAATGTATGAGGAGTAGAACCATTTTACTCATTAGAAGGTCTTGAACCTGTTCATGACCGCTAAAATGAACGAGAGTCAGATGGTTCATGACCATTGTCTTAAGATGATGGGTTACATCAATGAACTAGAGACACTCAGGTCAGGGCTAGATCATGTAACCAAGGTTGATGCCATCCTAATTTCCTTGCCTCCCTCCTTCAATCAGTTTATCATGAATTATAACATGAATAAGCTATATGTTAGCCTTTAAGAACTCAACAATATGTTGCAGAAGGCTGAAGAACTAATTAAGAAGGATAAACCAATAGCCATGCTTGTTGAACGTGACAATTCGTGTAAGAAGAAGAGGAGGGCAAAGAAAAATCCTCAGAAGAAGACTAACAAATCGAAAAAGCAAAAGAAGGACAAGGCATCAGATACATGTCACTTTTGTAGACAGACCGACCACTGGAAGAGGAATTGTCCTCAATATCTAGAGACTAAGAAGCAAGGTAATTTCAAATCTTTTATCAAAGAGACCAATTTGTTGGTCACTTCTGCTTCCCGATGTATTAATTATGGGGCTTCGATTCATGCATGTAGCTCACTGCAAGGGTTCATGATAAGCAGAAGACTGAGTGATTGGGAAGTAACACTCTACTTGGTGACTTCTACAACAGTTGCAGCTATAGCCATAGGAACTGTAGAACTAGTTTTTAGAGAAGGAACAATTGTACTTAAAGATTGTTTTTTTCATACCTAATTTAAGAAGAAATTTGATTTCTGTCTCAAAATTGTGTTTGGATGGTTATTCTATCTCATTTAGTAATGTGATTACTATTAAACGGAATAACAAATTCCTCACATACAGAGAGCTTGAGAATGGTCTCTATGTTCTCCATCCTTCTCTAGAAACCAACATTACCAAAACTACGTCAGAAATAATCTCCAAGAAGAGGACTCGTGACACAGTTAATCCCATGTGCCTGTAACATTACCGACTTCGCCACATTAACATAGAGTTTATCACAAGGTTGGTAAAGGATGGTCCTTTGGATTTTCTAACTGTAGAAGATCTTCCAACCTGTGAGCCTTGCCTTCAGGGTAAGAAGACGAAGCGGCCAATTATGAGAAAGCTTGAAAGATCTACATGCACACTTGACCTGATACATACTGATGTATGTGGTCCCCTGAATGTTAGGACACATAATCAGCATGTTTATTTCATAGCCTTTATCGATGACTATTCTCGGTATGCTTACCTGTACCTAATGAGACATAAGTCTGAATCTTTTGAAAAGTTCAAAGAGTTTAGACAAGAAGTCGAGAAACATTTAGGGAGAGAATTTAAGACCCTTCAATCAGAAATGCCTGTTTCTTAGAAGAAGATTACATCTTGGAGAATCTTCAGCAAGAAGTTGTTCTTGGTGAGGAGAGCCAATGAGTACTGGGAAATGTCCCACAAGCTCCAGATACTCAACCTAGAAGGTCTACTCGGGTATCCAGGCCTTCAGTTCGTTACAGCTATGACCAAGAAAGTTACTTGGTGGAAACCATGACAAGTAAGGAAGATCCCACGACTTATGAGGAAGCTATGTTGGACATAGATTCCCTGAAGTGGGTAGATGCCATGAAAGCCGAGATGGACTCGATGGAGACCAACAAGGTCTAGACTCTTGTAGACCCACCCTTTGGGGTGAAAGCAATTGGTTGCAAATGGATTTACAAGAGGAAAAAAAGCCTAGATGGTAACGTTGAGACCTATAAAGCTCGTCTTGTGGTGAAAGGGTACACTCAGATAGAGGGAATCGACTATGAAGAGACCTTTTCACCGGTGGTTATGCTGAAGTCTATTAGGATCTTGCTAGCTATTGTAGCATACCATAACTACGAGATTTGGCAAATGGATGTCAAAAGCGTGCTCCTGAATGGAGATCTTACTTAAGATATCTATATGCATCAACCCTGCAGGTCAAGAACACTTGGTATGCAAATGACATTCTACTCATTGGGAATGATGTAGGTGTAGGCACCCCATTTTTGCGCTCCCTAGTCTTTCTACAGCACTTTGAGCTTCTAGCATGCTTCAGCTAACCTCGCAGTCGACCTGGGGGTAATTTTAGAATTTTACAAAAGTTGGTGCCTCAAGGATCCAAAATTGTAGGTACGTAGAGCCCAAAACACCAAACCCAACGACACCAATATCACCCAAATCCAATACTATTAACCCCTTCATCTTTAGACCCGAAGCAAGAACCGATTCCGATCGTCCGATCGGGATCATCTCTGATCCTAAATCCTAACCCCCAACAAAATATGAAATCCAACCTTATAGATGGACAAAACTCGAAATTCCGAGTCCAACGGTACCAAGATCATCCAATTCCGACACCGTTAGCCCCTTCATCTTGAGACCTGAAGCTAGACTCGATCCGGACCCTCCATTTAGAATCCTCTTCACAATAACTTCGAACCTAGGGCATTCCACGACCCAAACTTCCCCTCAGCCTCTAGAAACATCTTAAAAATCTAATATTTTACCAGCTATAGCTTCCAATCAATCAAGCCAATCACCTAAACTTGGAATGTCCAATTTAGGTAAATTGGTGAAATCTTTCACTCTTTGTTTTGATTGATTGAGAGAATCTTTCAAAAATATATCTTGACAGCCCATTCTCTCAATCAATCTCTTTCCAAAAACCATTCAAACATCAGCCATTGATCTCCCTTATCTTCTATCTCAGCCCTCCATTCCCCTCTCAAAAAATCTATAAATACCACCCCTTTTTCACATCCAAGACACTAGAAAGCCTAGAGATCCTACACTCACTAGTGTAGAGAATACCCCCTTCACGTCCCAAGCAGCCCCAAGATTCCCTAGCCCATGTTCTACACTCCTCCACCATCTCTCAGGTCCTTAGAGTCTCCCCATATCAGTGTTTCAGTCTAAGAGCTCCCCAAGTCGTGTATACATCGAAGAGACGAAGCTGAAAGCATTCTTGAAAAAATAATTGTGCAACAGAAATGATACTCAGCCCAGCAGTGTTTCTACCCATATTGGGCTACATATCCAACGTTTTTGACCTCCCAAATGACCGGGAAATAATCTTCAACTAAAAGAATTTCCCAAAGTTTTCAAAGGCCTCATGAAGAAGCATAGCAAGGGCAACTATGAAGACCATGTTGTTGATAGAAAACTGGCGAGACGTGATTCCCACTTTATGATCCGTAAGGTTTGGCGTTCCTTTTTTTTCTTCTTCTATTGTAGGCTTGCAATTTTCATTTGTCTTAGTTAATTTTTGTTTCTGCCCAAGTAGCTAAGTAGGATTGACATTCCCGTCAATCAAAGACATTGACAGAATTTCTTTTATCTGTAGTAGTTGTTATTTTTTAGTTCTACTCAACATCTTTAACTTACTTATTAGCATCATCTCATTTCTCATTTCTGATAATCCTCTCACTTACTTAATTGGCATCACTTCTTACATTTAGATTTTCTAATTTCAGCCTCACAATTGATAGACTAGAATAGTTAAAATTGTCGGATTTGATCACTTCATATTTTGTAGTAACTTTGTGCTTAATTGCATTTTGCATTCTGCATTAAATTAGTTAATACCTTACAACGCTTAATTTCATAAACAGTCCATTAATTAGTCATTCTTTTTTTTTTCCTTTAATTTCATAGCCATTTGAATCTCTGCTAGCTCTAGTAGATTTTATTTTTCTTTAGTTTTCCTTGTCTTAGCATCATTCTCTCTCACCGTCTTTTATTTTGAATGATAAGTAATAATATGTCATAGGTCTCATTTTACTTAGTTGCCGTAAATGGCCATTTAATTTAGCTTTACACTTTCATTTAGTAGTATGCATTTTATTACGAACTACCAATAAGAAGTTGTGTCATCATGGTAGGTCAATATTTTCATGGCTGGCCTAGTTCATCAATTTATCATGTGCATTCAGGCCATTATCTTTTGGAGCAAACAGCAGTTCTCCCTTGATTAGTTGCCTCCACAAAGCTTCTAATAATTCTCCATTGTTAGATTAATCCTCGTGCCTTTTATGGAATTCTGTTTAGAGTCTTGAACTATAGGATATTCACCATGCAATCTCTTTTGTTTTTTTTTTTCTTTTTCTTTTTCCTTTCTGTTTTGACGTACTTGCAATAAATAGCATGCAATCATTCTCATATCTCATTTTATCTACATTCATCATTCTAGGTTTATATTAATTTTGTTATCTTTAGCCTTTAATTTCCAATGGGCCAGTTTATTTCATGTACAATGTTTAATTAATCTATTTGTAGTTCCTTCTTGAATGGTTATTTAATTCTTTAGTTTTTCACCTTTATTCAAATATTTTCTTTCATTGAATGTGTGATTGATAATTATTTCAAGCCCAAAATTATGAAAGTTTCCTTGGAACATTGGTGAAGTAGAGGTCGGTTCAACCAGGCATATGTGGGGTGCCTAACACCTTTCCAACACCGTAGTTTGGTCCCCGATCCCTAAGAATCTCATCCCCATTGGGCAACAAGTCACCAAGAAAACAAAATGTTTTTCTTGAAAAATCTCGGGTTTTCCTAAATTACCAATTCCAAAAATTTAGGTGGCGACTCCATCCAAACCCCATACCCAAATCCATTCCCCCCTCCGGATCGGATAGCCATAGTAGGAATGTTAACTACAGTGAAAGTGTGGCTTTCACAGCAATTCTCCATGAAAAATCTTTGAGAAGCCACTTATATCTTGGGACTTCGACTCTATAGAGATAGATCGAAGAGGATAATTGGATTATCATAGTCTACTTACATTGACAAGATGGTCAAGAGATACAGTATTGAGAAATCCAAGAAAGGAAATGTTCCTTTCAGGCACGGAGTCACTCTCTCCAAGGGTATGTCTCCCAAGACTCCCGAGGAGATTGAGGGCATGAAGGAGATTCCCTATGCCTCAGTCGTAGGGAGCATCATATATGCCATGTTGTGCACTCGTCTTGACATTGCTCAAGCAGTGAGTGTGGTAAGTAGATAGTAGTCTAACCCAAGATAGGAACATTGGACAGCTGTGAAGAACATACTGAAATACCTTTGAAGGGTATATTGATGCCGACTTCCAGTTAGACCCAAATGATAGAACGTCTATATCTGGTTACATTTTTACGATGGGGTCCTCTGTGTAGTGAAAATAGCAGATTCCACAACCCAAGCTGAGCACATTGTCGTAAGTGAGGTTGCGTAATGAATGAAGGAGTTCATTTTGGATTTTGGAATTTAGCACATCACCCATTCTATTGTTGTGTAACAATACTGGATCTACGAGATATTGATGTTAAAAGGTAGCATCAACGAAGAATGTGGTAGACCCATTGACTAAGCCACTGACATAGAAAGTGTTTGAGAAACACATGGAAAGTCTAGGATTCCAGCTTGTACCCGATTGGACCTAAGTGCAAGTGGGAGCTGTTAGACAGTTATGCCCTTAGCTCCAATCAGATTGATGTATCTTTTGACATTTATTGTAAATGAATAAAGTACATAATTGATTCATGCCATTGTGGTGTGTTTTTGTGTAATACCCTTAAACTGGACACTTATGAGACTCGTGTTAGTTTACAATCTTCACAGTCATTGGATAGATATAGGGAGATTTATTCTACCAATGCTGACACTGATGTTCTGCCAAGTTGGTTGGGGTGGCTTGTCTTAGCTACCAGGGTGAGACCTAAGGTACATGTAGTGTGGATTTTCTTGAAACCCTGAACTTGACCAAATTCCAGTATTTCCCTAGACCTTGGAGATAGATGGGCAAAACTGGAATGTTACACCTGACCCCTAGACTCAATTATGGTACTATATTAGGTGTTGGATTGGCTTATCTATGATATGCCAATCAATGAGATCTTTAGAGAGAGTCAAAACCTGGGTATGTTGGGACACTGAGAATTCATCTGAGTGGGTGATCATAATGATAGGATCAACCCCTTTGTTGGACAAAGTGAATGATCGGGGAATGCACTCTCTCTAATAGAAACCTAAACTGTCGGCAATTGATTTCAAACGTTGAAATTTGTTTTTGCAAAATATATTTATATAGAGATATGCATACATACATATATATATATATATATATATTATGGTTTCAAAATGTTTGCAAAAAGGTTTTAATTCCCGGGATCCATGTAAGTAGAGGGTGCAGCACTGTACCTTGTAGCCGAGGGAGAGGTCTCCTCTTGTCAGGCAGTGTTAGATCATTATGGGCTAAGAGGTTAAGTGTAAGACCATTAAGGGTAATACCTGATGGGCTAATCTTGCATCTGCCCACAATTCTTAGGTTTTCATAAGGTGGTTGGATCCAAGAACCATTTTGTATAAATGTTGGGCCCATTAAGAGCCCATGGTGATGGACTTAGGGGTTCACTGTCTCCTACAGTGAATTCGGCCAGTTCTTGTAACAAAGGTTGGGCTGAACCCATGTGGCTGATGTGTAGATTGATGTAAGGTCCCACGCCATACAAAGAGAGCCAACTGGGCAACAAATTAAGGAGTAAGTGAGCACATAAGCTTAATGGGCCTAAAGCCCAATTCAAACTGGGGTTAATGTAGTTAATTAAAAGTGGCAAGATCTAATTTATAATCTGATTAGGATTAGCTGAAGTATAAGATAAATCTTATCCATTTAAGAGTCCAAATCCAAATATCAGATTTCAATCAAGAAACTCTCTCCTAATTAGATTAGGAGGCTGATCCAAAGAAGACTATAAATAGGGGACGGATTCCTCAGTTTTACACACAGCAATCTGCAGAGTTCTCTCATGTTCTTGCTATCCCTACCCAGTTCAATCTTTACTTGTGGATCTGATCAAGAAAGGTTCTTGATAGTGTTTCTTGGTTGAAGAAACAATCTGAAGTCGTGCTCACCAACCCCTATTCGATTCTTGTTGAAGAATCCTGGTTCTTATTAAAGAGTCATCCTGTTGATCCTAATTCATCACACATTGTGTAATCTTCAATGAAAGCGGGTCATGGTTTTCTCCTTGGGCGTGAACACCTTCATTAGGAGTTACTGCTACTTCGTGTCAGGTATATCCCTCACTTACTATTGGTTTCAGATCTGGTCCAGTTTTGGGTTCAAGATTGATCCTTGAAAATGTAGTTTTCTAAAATAGGGAATGCGATTCCCAGATGGGAGAGAGATAAATTTTTTGAAATTTTGCCCAACCTTCTTGCAAGGCTCGTCCATCCATATGATGGATCTCTCATCCCTTCAAAAGCATCTACTTGGCATTTATTCAATTCATATCCCAATGAACATAAGAACATAAACACGAAATAAGATCTGTTTAATCGATTATCAACCTTCACCAGATCATTAACCTTCAATACAATACTATTTTTATTTATCTAAATTTAATCATCAAAACAAATAAAATAAAATCCACCAAACTAATTAAATAAAAATTCTAATAGACAAAAACAAAAGAAAATAGAAAAAAAAAAGTAAAAGAAATTGGTTTAATCTTAGCATATTCGAAGATAGCTTTGACGATGTTCATGATGGGGTTGGGGAAATTAAGATATTACAGGAGCTTACAGGAGTTGGTTCTCCGTCAGCTCTTTCCCTCTCAACCTTGATTAATCCATTGCAGCGAATCAGGGAAACATAATATGGACATAAGCCAAATTAGCAAGAAAATAACACAAGTTGAGCTTATCTCACTTGATGTTGGCCTGAAAATGGTTGTTAGAACATGGGAATAGACCTCCACCATGGCCTCAAGAGTGGGGAGCAAATGATGTAGGTGCACATGGCAGGCCAAATGGCGTGGGTGCACATGGCAGATCCGAGATGATGACATGAGGCACCATACAGATTGCATCTTGGTTGTCCACTTGTAACTAACTCCAGGCAGGTTCAAGTATAAATAAGTAGCATCACTCCTTAGGTAAGTTATCTTAGCATTTACTCCTTTGAGCTCTCTAGCTTCCTGGTGACCTTGTTTGAGCTACCCAACTCAGGCCTCATCTTCCCTCTTCACTATACCCTTGCTAACTTGACTTTCGGAATCTCCACCCATAGGATAATACCTGGGGCCTCTGACGTGCTTTCCTCCTTCATAGGTTGGGCTTATAGGCCCTCGACTCTATCAATCCTTAGACACATTAGCAAGCCCTCGGCTAATGAGGGTGAATTTACATTATTTCCCTTGGCCAATTCCAAGTAGCAACAATTTATATATTTGTAATGCATACATATATACACCTATGGAATCCATGGTATGCTAGAAGGGTTAAGATACATCATATGGAAGGCCAAACCATGTTAGATGGCTGGGCAAATTTTCAAAAATTTCTTAATCCTTCTGGGAATCGAATTCCTTATGTTTTGAAAAACTACATTTTTTAGGATCGATCATGCACTGAATTGGACCAAATTTGAAACCAAACAAAGAGTGAGATGTGTACCTGATATGGATACCACAAACATAGATCCCAAGGTGGATGTTCATGCCCAAATCAGTCCTAAATCCAGTCTCCACTGAAGATCGCGCAGTGTATAGGTGAAGTTGATTCAGCAACACAGTTTTCAACAAAACTGCAACCCAACTACTTGGGTTGAACTAGGGAAGGCGAGCCTAATATCACCTGAATTTTTCTTGCAGAAATTAGTGGAAAAACTGATCTATATCAGTCCTAGATAGCTGATGTTGAACTGGGAAAAAAATTGGGAGACAAAAGGGTGCAGAGAGAGCCAGAAACCACAAAAATATGAAGTTGTCTTGGTCTGGTCCGTCCCCTCCTCTTTTATAATCTCTTATGGAGCTATCTCCTAGTCAAATTAGGAGATAATCGAGATCTAAATCAGATGTGGACTCTAATTAGAAAAATATCTTATCTTCTTATAAGATTAGGTGCTCCATATGCAGATCCAAATCCATATTTTCCCCATGACACATGTCAACTTAAATTGTCATGTGGCAACTTAAATAATCATACTAATTATGGGCATTAGGCCCATCAGCTATAAGGCTCACGACCCATGGGTGCTGCATGGCCAACTTAGTCCTGATTTGTATGGCGTGGGACCCCACAATGACCTCACATAAGTCTACAAAAGTTTGGCCCAACCTCTATGTAAAGGTATGGCCGAATTCACTGCTAAACGTAGTGAACCCCTAAGTACATCACTATGGGCTCAATATGGGCCCAACATTTACACTTAAATGATCATTGAATTCATTCATCCTATAAAGATCCAAGGATAATGAACTTAAGTAAGATAAAGCCCATCAAGTTATCAGCCCTGTAATGGTTTCTTACACTTAACTTTTTGGCTTATAATGATCAAACATTCCCCAATAGGGAAGGACCTCTCCCTTGGTTGCAAGGTACAATGTCACACTCTTTACTTGGATGGATCCTAAGAAGTAAAGCCTTTTCCAAACATTTTTTATAAAATGTATATATATATATATGTGTGTGTGTATATATATATATATATATATATATATATATATATATATATATATTGCACTACCAGTAGTTTAGGTTTCCATTAGAGAGAGTGTGAGCCCTATTGTTCACTTTGTCCGAAGGGGCCGATCCTATCACTATGATCACCCACTCAAGTGAATTCTCAGACTGCCACAACATACTAGTTTTTTATCCTTGATGGATCTCGCTGATTGGCATATCAAAGATAGCCCAATCTAACACCTAGTGCAGCACCATAAACAAGTCTAGTGGTTATGTGTAACTTTATAGTTTTTCCCATCAATCTCCAAGGTCCAAGGCATAACTGGAAAATAGTCCAGGTTTAGTGTTTCATCCAAACCCACACTGCATGTGCTTTGGGTCTAACCCTAGCAGTTGAAACAAGCTGCCCCAAATTCTATGGTAGCACATCATTATTAACCTTGGCAAGATAAACTCACCAAGCCTATCCAATGGCTGAGAACATTCTAAACTAACACGAGTCTCATAAGTGCCTAGTTAAAGGGGTAATTTTACAGAAATATACTAATATCAATATGAAACAATGATGTACTTTATTCATTTATAGTAAATGTATCTGTACATCAATTTGATTGGAGCTAAAGGCATACACTATTGTTAGCACCAAATTTTTGCCTGGTCCCTTCACCAACCTCTTCGTACCTTCCTCTTATACCCAAAAAAATAGAAACACAACCAAATCAAATTGAGACTTTCCAAAACCCGAAATACCCTCCTTTGATACAATCTATAAGACAAATAATAACCTTGAAATCAACATCAACGTCCATTCAAACAACATCCCTAGACTTGGAAAACAATAACTTAGTTACTGATGTGTGCGTAGGCTACACATCATTTCTATTGTTGTATGCATGGTTTTGATGATAATTTTCATGATTTCTTACCCTAATTGAGAATGATTTCAGGAAATCAAGAGTGTGGAACAGCTTAGGGAGAAAATAGCATAAAGCCATGTTGAGAGGGCGAATAGGGAGGCAATTTGGCCCATCTAGAAGAAAGACCCAGCCTAGAATCATAAGGAGGCACTTTCGGCCCATGAAGAAGAAAAGCCCCATGCTACACTCTATGGGGGACACCAAGGAGAGAGCCCAGCCGAAACTCTCCAAGGGAGACCTTTTGGCCCACCAAGTGGGAGGCCCAATTATAGCCGAAGTTGCAGCCCAAGGGGAAGCTCCTAAAGGCGGCTACCTTTTAGAAGAGAGAGGGCTGAAGAGAAGGGTATAAAAGGAGAGGAAAAAGGGGAGAAAAGGGTTCGAACCCCCAAAAGGAGAATTGGAGAAGAAATGCGCGAGAAAAGAGAGAATAGAAGAGCTAGAGGAAGAAGGAGGTTGCTGAATGTGAATTGGAGGAGAATCACATCAAAGAGATCGAAGATTGAAGCAAGAACTCTAGGTTGTCTTCTTCTTTGGTTCTGCGCAATTGCTAACCGAATTCAGTTAGGGTTTCCTGAAATTTTGTCAATTAATCTTTCTTTCTTGCTAGTATTCGAACCATGTTTAGTGATGATTTAGATCTATAATTAGTTCTCTAGGGTTATTTGATTGATTGGATTCATTCTTGGTGTTTCTTGATTAGGGTTTCAATTGCTAGAATAATCTTGGCCAAATTGTTCTTAGTTCTTGGATTGCTTGAATTGCTTGAGAAAGAATTTAGGTAATCAGATCTGCTAATTAAGAAACCAAATCTAATACATCTTAGAGATAATTTGTATGATTTGGTTGGTGTTCATTCAAATCTGAATTGATGCTCTTCGAATTTGTTGTTCTTAATGCATCCATGGGGATTAAATTCTTGATAGAGATATAAGAATTTTCACCCATAGATAGGGTGAGCTGTGCTCGAGAGAGGCTCCTCATGCCATTAGGGTTTCACCAAACTATGGCTGAATCCCAATTAAATTGAATACCCTAATGATTTAATTGCTGGACCGAATCTGCTAGTGTTAACATATAGCTTTGCTTCTCATTGCGTGAAGGTGGTTTGATCCGAACTGATTAGGATAGCTTGCTAGTTAGAAATTAGGATTTTGTTTTGTTTAATAATTTGGTTTATCATATAAGAAATGGCTGATTCATTACTAGTAGTTGTTGGATAAATCCTCGTGGGAATGATACTTTACTCATCATTGTATTACTTGATCGGTTAGTGCACTTGCTAGTGTAAGCAATACGCATCAAGTTTTTGGCGCCGTTGTCGGGGATTTTATCACAACAATATTAGGAACTATTTGTCATTGTTAATCTGATTTAAATTTTGTACATTATGTTTCTGATATGACTTGTACAGTTTATGACACACATCACTTAAAATTAGTTTTAGGAGAAGTTGAAAGCATGTTCCTCTAGATTGAAGAGATTCCTGCAACCATTTTTGTTTTCCTCTAAAAGAAACTAAGCCTGAACAACTCTCATAATGGGCTTCTATAGTAGCTTGGAGAGAGGGGTGTCTAATACCTTCCCACTTCCAATCCTTGGGACCCAAAATCTCTCGGTTGTATGCCATTTCCATGGAGAACAGAGTCACTATCAAGGCAAGTAAACCATTTTTCAAATCTAAAAATGAGGGCTCATTTCTTCTAAACAATGGGTGGCGACTCAATCTCTTTGAGCTAACCATGAGCTTCCTGGAGCTCACAGCTAGCAACTCCGTTGGGGAGTTATCAAGACCTTTACAAGGTCTTATTTATGTTCAATTTCATGCTTCTTCTATTGCGCGTTGTGAAGATTTAAGGGTTTAAAGTTGTTAGATTTCGATTCAAAGTTGCACCTCAATAAGGCTAGGTGTGATAGACCTTTCCAATGCAATCACCCAAAGGCATTCCCATTCTAAAGTCGCACTTAAAGCTTCACCCAGAACCATACCTTTGTTAAGATCGCAACTTAAGTCCCATTACAACCAGAACTTTAAAATCGTAGCCTCTTGCTGTTAGATATTGTATGCCCTTACCTCCAATCAACATGATATACATTATGACATTTATTGTAAATGAATAAAGTACATATTTGATTCATGTTATTGTGGTGCGTTTCTGTGTAATACCCTTAAACTGGACACATATGAGACTCATGTTAGTTTAGAATCTTCACAACTATTAGATAGATTTGGGGAGATTTATCCTACCAAGGTTGACACTGATATACTGCCAAGTCGGTCGGGGTGGCTTGTCACAGCTACTAGGGTGAAACCAAAGGTACATGTAGGTGGGTTTTCTCGAAACCCTGAACCGGATCAAAATTCCAGTATTGCCCCGGACCTTGGAGATAGATTGGCAAAACTGGAATGTTACACCTGACCCCTAGACTCGATTATGATACTGCACTAGGTGTCGGATTATGTTGTCTTTAATGTACCAATCGGTGAGATCCTTAGAGGGGGTCAAAACCTGGGTATGTTAGGACAGTCCGAGAATTCATCTGAGTGGGTGATCATAGTGACAGGATCAGCCCCTTTGTCGAACAAAGTGAATGATCGGGAAAATGCATTCTCTCTGATGGAAACCTAAACTACGGCAGTGGATTTCAAATTTGTTTGAAATTTGGTTTTGCAAAATATATTTATATAGAGATATACTTATATATTATGGTTTCACAAATTGTTTGCAAAAGGTTTTAATTCTCAGGATCCATGTGAGTAGAGAGTGCAACACTGTACCTTGCAGCCGAGGGAGAGGTCCTCTCTTGTTGGGCAGTGTTTGATCATTATGGGCTGAGAGGTTAAGTGTAAGACCATTGAGGGTAATACCTGATGGGCTAATCTTGCATCTGCCCACTGTTCTTAGGTTTTCATAAGGTGGCTGCATCCAAGAACCATTTAGTGTAAATGTTGGGTCCATTAAGAGCCCATAGTTATGGACTTAGGGGTTCACTGTATTTAGCAGTGAATTCGGCTAGGCCTTGTAACAGAGGCTAGGCTGAACCCATGTGGTTGATGTGTAGATCAATGTTAGGGTCCCACGCCATACAAATAGAGCCAAGCTAGTCAACATTAAAGGGAAGTGAGCCTGAAAGCTTAATGGGCCTAAAGCCCATTTTGAAATGGGTTAATTAGGTTCGTTAAATAGGGGGATCTGGGTTTGGATCAACAGATAAGGATAAGAGGATAACTCTTATCCACTTAAAGAGTCCAAATCCAAATAAAGATTTGGATCAGGGTACTCCTAATTTGATTAGGAATAAGTTGATCTTGAACTATAGATAAGATGAAGATATTTGGGGAAATATAAATTAACAAAAAATTTTAAAAAGTAAGTTTTTTCTGTACCTATTAAGACTAAATATGTTTTAGATCTATGGATTTATCTATCATATCCACAGAGCAATTGAAATTTATTCTTTAATATGTTTTTGATTTTTTATATTATTAGAGTTAAAAAATAATAATCAAATATATTTTATCATTTGATCACAACAATTAAATATATTATAATTCTATGGATGATTTATCATATCCATAGACCAATTGAAATTTCTTCTTTAATAATTATTTTTTATTTTTTTATAGTTAAAAAATAATTAATTAATTAATTAAATTTTATCATTTGATCATAATGATTGAATATATTATAATTATATGGATGATCTATCATATCCACAAAGCAATTAAAATTTCTTCTTTAATAACTATTTTTGAATATATTATATAATGTTTATTTATTTTTTATAATTTTTGGAAATCAATAATAAATAATTATTAATTATATTTTCACATAGAAGTTGTGCCAATGCATGTTTTATGGTTGGATAGGAGAGTTGGGTTCTTCTCATCCCACAAAACATTAAAACTTAAGAATTATAATTTATAAATTATAGTTAAGCATAGGATTTTTAATGAAATCCTAGTGTTGTTGATGTATTTTTATGATTTATTAAAGTATTTATAGTGTTTTCAAGCATATCTATGTGTATCTTAGCGTCTGTTTGGAACCGTTGTTGTTGCTCTAGAAAATGGCACCACATCAGCGCTATGTAGGAAAAAATAGTGATGTAGAAAACAACCATCTATTTAGAACCATTTTTCCATAGAAAACAGTGCTCCAACACGCCTTGAAAATCGGGAAGGCATGGCTTGGAGCAATGCCAAATTTGGCATTTCTTGGAGCTGCAACTCGTTGCTGCCAATAGGGTAGTGATGTGGCAGTGGATAATGGGTAGAAGTGCAAAAAACGTTTCCTGGAGCATTGGTACCAAGCAGAAAAAGTTGTTGCTCCAGAAAACATCCTACATGGCAGCAATGATTCCAAACAAAGAAAAGGCATCGTTTTTTGAGAAAACGATGCTCCAAGCCACACATCAGCAGCCATCGCTTTCTCAGTAAACAGTGCTGCAACTACAACATTGATGCCAAACATATACATGGTTTTTCTCCGATACGCATGCATATCCAAGGTGTATCCCGATATGTCTCTTAAAATTGCCTTTTCGATACACTTAGCATTTTCGATACATTGAACCTTGGGTGGAACCCCCAACTACAAATACTAATCGATCTGATCCTACATGAGATCATGTTTCCCTTAAAGTTGACCCTCTCAATGCAACAAAGTCAATGACATGTCTTTATTATCAAAAGACGTTTAAAGGGGAAGGGATTAATAGTATGAAACAACATCCTACCGAAAGGAAAGGTGACATTGCAGTTTGTCATAAAGTACCCTATGATGTAAAATACAAAATAGGGTAAATATTGAATGAAATTAATGAAAGAAAAAAAAGTGAAAAATAACCTATGAATTTTGTTGATGACACTAGAACATAGTGTGGAAATAATGATGATGATGTTGAGATTAGGGAAGTAGATCCACTTGGTACATAGCACTCCAGGTGCACAACCTAGTATTAAGAGTGTATTGGCATCTAAGGGAGCAATTAGTCATGTGGATCATGTTGTTATGAAGTTGTTGTGTGACGCTTGTATTCCCTTCAATGCTTTGCGTTCAAGATATTTTTAGCCCATGTTAGATGCATTTTCTACTACCAGTCCAGGGTACAAAGCTCCTTCATATCATAATTGTAGGACCAATTTGTTAAAGGATTTGGTTTATGAGGTTTAGATGTTTATTGATAAACTCCATAAGAAATGGATTGAATTTGGATGCACTATAATAGCTGATGGTTGGACAAATACACGTAACTGGACATTGATTAATTTTTTAGTGTATTATACTATAGGAACTACATTTGTGAAGTTTGTAGATGCTTCTGAAACTGTGAAGAGTGTAGAGAATTTGTTTTTTTTTTTGTTTAAAAAAGTTATTGATTGGATAAAATTAAAAAATATTGTTCAAATAGTCACTATCAATGTTGCAAATTATATAACTGTTGGAAGATTGTAGGAAGTAGAATTTCCATGGATATAATGGTCACCTTGTGCAACACATTGTATGAACTTGATGTTGAAGGAAATCAGGGAAGTGGATTATGTTGCAAATGTGGTTCAATGTGTTGGAAGGGTTAGAATTCATCTTATGGATGGTTGAACCATGCTAGTTGTTTGGGTGAAATTTCAAAAAGTTTCTAACCCTTCTAGGAATCAATTTCCTAGTATTTTGAAAAACTACATTTTTCTGAATAGATCTTGCATTGAATCGGACTATATTTGTAACCAAATAAAAAAGGAAATTATACCTGATACATAAACCATAAGCACAGATCCCAAGGTAGAAGTTCACACCCAATATTAGTCCCAAAACCAGCCTCCAACTAAAAATGGCATACTGTATGGGAGAAGTCAGTTTAGTAACACTGTTTTCAGCAAAACTACTATCCAACTTGCTTGGATCAAATGGGATGTGTGAGTTTGATTTTCCCAACGTTTTCCTTGCAAAAACATAGAGGAAAAACTGATAAAAATAAGTTCTTGAAAAGCCTTGGTTGTGATAGGGTTTCTAGGAGAGAAGAGAGAAGAGGAAAGAGAAAGAGAGTGAAGAGAACAAGTCACATTTGCCCTCTTCCTCTTAACCCCCTTATATGGAGCACTCTCCTAATCTAATTAGGAGATTATCCAAATCTGATTTTTGATTTGGATCTAGATTCTTTTAAGAGATAGGCATTATTCTCTTAAGAAAATAGGTGTTCCATACCTAGAACCATGCCCATTTTTTACCCAAATAATATGACAACTTGACAGCTTAACTAATATAATTTGGAATGGGCCTTTGGCCCATTTTCTTCAAAGGCTCACATCCATAGGTGTTGCATGGCCACTTTGGGCTTGATATTTATTATATGGCATGGGACCCCACAATGATCTCACACAAGTCCACATCGGTTCAGCCCTACCCTTGAAAGAGGCTAGTTCGAATTGACTACTTAGGCCAATGAACCCCCTAATCTAATTGGCATTTGAGTTTGAGCCCAACATTTACACTTAAATGATCATTAAATTCAACCACCCTATGAAAACCCAAGAATAATGGACTCATATAAGACAAAGCCCATTAGGTAATCAGCTTTATAATGGTTTCTTACACTTAACTTCTCAACCCATAATGATCAAAACACTGCCTGGCAGGGGAGGACCTCTCCCCTAACTATAAGGTGTAATGTCACACTCTTTGCTCGGATGGATCCCGGAATTAAAACATTTTACAAACCTTTTTCCATTAAATAGAAGTATATAACATATAAATACATTTTACAAAACCAGATTTCAATTATAAGTAAAATCCACTGCCAGCAATTTAGGTTTCCATCAGAGAGAGTGTAAAGCATGATATTCACTTTGTTTGACAAAGGGGCCGATCCTATCACTATGATCACCCACTTATGTGAATTCTTGGACTGCCCCAGCATACCTATATAGTTGACCATTGATGGATCTCACTGGTTAGCATATCAAAGACAGCATGATCCAACACCTAGTGTAGTACCATAATCAAGTTTGGGGTTGTGTGTAACTTTCTAGCAATGAAACAAGTTGCTCCAACTCCTTGGCAGCACACCAGTGTCATCCTTGTTAGGATAAATTTCTCAAGTCTATCCAATGGTTAAGAACATTCTAAACAACACAAGTCTCCTAAGTGTCTAGTTTAAGAGCTAATACACTAAATCATGCCAATATTAACATGAAACAATAATGTACTTTATTCATTTACAAACAAATGCTTATGTACATCAATCTAATTGGAACTAAGGGCATACACTGTCTAACACAAAATGCATATAAAATTATAAAAGTTTGTCTATAATCATACTTTTGTACTATCAATGCTAAGGAAGAGACTTGGTTGAACTGAGATAGTACATCTTGGAACCACTCACTTTGTAACCAATTTCATTGCATTGGATAGCACTTTGAAGCATATGCATGATTTGCAAAGTTTGGTGACTAATCAGAGTTTTAATGACTCTAGATATGAAATAGATGCAAAGGGGAAGGAAGTAATAAAAATAGTGCTAGACTTTGTATTTTAAAAACAATGCAAAATGATTGTAAGTTTCATATCACTTCTTGTTAGTGCATTGAGACTTACAGATTCTAAGTTTAGGCTTGCAATGGAGTATATGTATCATGCTATGTTGATTATGGTATTTTTTATTATTTATAATTATTTTTTTTATTTTTAATTTATTTATGATGTCATAGGTTGGACGTTTGACCTAGACAGTTGAACCATCAAACCAAAAAACGGTGCCTTGGCTGGTTCTGTTTCTGGCTTGGTTTTCAAAACCTTGGTTCATAATACATAGAATGATGTTGCTAACCAATTCACTAACTTTGCTGTTACTATTTTTAGACCATGGACATGGTCGGTTGCTCCTCAATTTCTATTACCTATGCTTTTGAAAGATTCAATGCAATGAATATGCCTACGAGCTTTCAAAATAAATAAATAAATAAAAGGTTTCATTTCAAAAAAAAATTCCTAATTTTTTCGTATTTGAATTGTGATTTAGCAATAGGAGAAGTCTGTAATTGCTAGGGAAACTATTTTTGTTTTCATAAACCAAAACCATAAGTTTGTGTTTGGTTGCAGTGCAATTTTATTTGTACTAGTACAAATGCATAGGAGTGCAAATGAAAAAAATGTAAATTCTTGTTTAATTTTGCTTTGGGTTTTACTTTTTCTGCTTCATGTCTTAATTAATAAGATAAAATTTTAAACAAAAATAGGTCAGAATTTACACTCAACTCATTTACACTTTGATAATTTTGCATCAATACAAATTTATTTGCATTGCAACCAAATGCAGCCTAAGGCTCAGTTTGGAAGGAGTACAAATGCAAATATGTAGAGTGCAAAACCTTGTATGGTGTATTAGTTTGTGTATATTTTCATTATACATATTTGCATTTGTACTCTTTCCAAACTAAGCCTTACATATTTGTATTTATACTCCTTCCAAATTGAGTCTTAAAAATACAAAATACATGTTTTTTCTTTTATTTTTGTAATCTTTCCAAACTGAGCATAAACATTAATTATCACTACACCCACTAAGCCCTAGGGGTGAGCTAAAAAAAAACTGAAAAACCGAATCGATCAAAAAAACTGATTAAAACTGAACCAAAAAATCAGTTAACCGAACCGACCATTCAGTGTTTTTAAAAAATCAAAGGTACCGGTTCGGTTTTAGTTAATCAATATAGAAAACTAGCGGTTAACCAAACCAACCAATATACATATATTTCTATATACTTTATATATATTTATGACATTTTTATGTATATTATATATTTTATATATTATAAATTAATAAATATGCATTATATATAAATTTATATTTATAATATATTATTTATTATTTATTATTTAAAATATAATATTTTATATATTTTTAATTTTTTATTATATATTTATATATACTTTATAATATATATTGTAAAAAATAAAAAACAAAAAAACCGACAAACCGAATTGACGGTTACCGAACTAGTCAATTGATTAACCGACTGGCTTCGGTTCGGTTCTGGTTACCGATTTTCCAAAAAATGGTAAATACCAGTTCGGTTCCAAAAAATACCCCATAGTTCGGTTAACTGAACCATGATCACCCCTACTAAGCCCTCATTTGGGAGTGCTCAATTTTAAGTATTTACTGTAATAAGTGCTTATTTTAGGCTAGGGCCACACCAATAAGCTATATGAATAAGCCTGAACAAGTGCTTTTTTTTCTGGAAATTAGCCCATTTCGAATAAGCTCAAAATTTTATTTTTTTTTTTAAATACTTTTTGAAAAACTACTTATTTCATTTCTGGAACATTTTTGAACTGCCATGTAATATTCAAAATACCTATACCACCCCATTTAAAAGACGCACTTTTATCACCATTTCAACAACTGCTCATAATAACTCATGACTCATGAGCACCTAATAAACACTTATCCTATAAGCATTTATTTATCTAATAGGCACCCCCAAACGACCACTAAGGTTGTGTTTGGCACGAAATTCTATAACTTTCCTTATCTTTTTCCTACCTTTTCCTATATTTTTCTTTCAAACTAAATACAACCTAAGCTAAGAGGTCTTTAATTTTTACTGTAAATTCCAACGCCAATATTTACGCTAGTGAACTCCAATATTTTTAATGCTTTAAAGGACATATTTGCCACTCCATGCGAAGGTTTAGAGACGAGTCTGGATGGTAATGGGTGTTGACATCTGACCCAATTGAGTCCAAATCATGTCGTCAAAGCCCAAAATCTCGCGGGGAGAGACGATTCTGGATGCGCTGCACTTTGTTATTGCCTTCCACTAAACTCGTACTTTCTCAATCACAACTTTTTTCAAAAATTCTCATTGACAATTAAGAAACTGATTTTTCTTTCCCTATCGTTTTCATAAAAAAAAAAGCCCACCACAAAACACAATCTACATAATAGTTTATATCTGCCGCAAGCAACTCCAACCTTATCTGTAATTCCCCCGCGGCCCACAAACTTAGAAGCCCATCCCATCTTATTGCCAGAAAGCAAAAATGAACAAAACCATAAATATATAATTTCTTTATTTTCTTTGTCAAGTCACCAAAAAGAAAAATAAAATAAAAACTCACTCTCTGAACACTTGAACAACAGAGAATATTCTATATACAGATAATAAGAACAATGACGACCTTTTCCTTCTTCGGGTTTCCTTTTTTTTCTTTACTTTTTCTCCATTTTTACGTCTCGAAAGGTCTCATCTTAGTGATCTTGTTTTGTTTGTGCAACCCGCCACTGCACAAAGAATACAATTTGTTGCTGGCTTATTCTTGGTTTTCTTCGCAAAAGAAAAAAAAAAAAAAAAAAAAAAAGGTAAAGGAAAGAAAAAACAAGGAAAGTAGAATATTTTAGGTATTTTATATATGGAGAAAATGAGACGTAATCACGTAAATAATCGGAGTTGGGTGTCTGAAATCAGAACTCGCTCAGAACAGGGGACACTGCAAGCGAGGAGTTGGTACGGCGACGAGTCGTTCCGCTCTGGGAGCGGTGAGTCCGAAGACATCGTTCATGTCGAGCTCACTGGGTTTCATCCCATCTGATAACTCCCACGTAAAGCAATGGAGGAGGTGAGCCATGGTTAACTCTAACGCGTAGAGTCCCAGTTGCATACCTGGGCAAGAACGCCGACCAGAGCCGAACGGTATGAACTCAAAGTTGCTTCCTTTGAAATCTGGTGCTCCCTGCTCCAGAAACCTCGATGGCTTAAATGTTTCCGGTTGGTCCCAGGATCCGGGGTCTCGGTTGACCGCCCACGCATTGATTACCACCCGAGATTTCTTCGGGATGGCGTAGCCGGCGACCTCGGCATCCTCCGCCGTCTCGTGGAGGAGGAGTGGGATGGGTGGGTGAAGCCGGAGTGTCTCTTTTATTACACACTTAAGGAACGTTAGTTTGTCGAAATCCGACTCCTGAACTATTCGGTCCAGACCCACGACGTCGGCAAGCTCTTGTTGTACCCTCTTCAGATCCTCTGTGCTTTTCATCATCTCAGCCATGGCCCACTCGATTGCAGACGCAACGGTTTCAGTACCACCGAACATCACATCCTGTTGTATTAAAATAATAATAATAATAATAATAATTAAGAAGAAGAAGAAGAACAGAAACAAGGAGATCCAGAGAAGAAACAAGAGTGTAGATTATTCCTAAAATAATAGGTTCACTATGACAACGGAAAAACTTATTCGGCAATCGATTTTCTTTTAATTAACATACCATGATGATGGCCTTAATGTTGTCTCTGGTCATTTTGATGGATCCTTGTAAGTCGTCTGATTCGCCTTTCTTGGCTTCTTCATCGTAAAAGGCGAGTAGATCATCTACCATATCGTTATCTTCTTCTGTATTGTCGGACTTCTTGTTCTTCCTCTTCGCCAAGTGAGCGTCGATGATTTTGTCGATGAAGACGTCGAGGGACCGTCTAGCCCTGGCGAGTCTCTTGTTGAATCCCTGAGGGTCGAACCAGTTGAGCCAAGGGATGAAGTCAACGAGGTTGAAGGCCCCGAAGAGCTTCGAGAACTCTTGCAATATTGCGACGAACTTCTCTTGGCCTTCACATATGTCCGACCCAAACGCGGCTCGGTAGGTTACGTTCATCGTGAGTTGGAACACCAGCCCGCCCAGGTTGACTGGCGACCCGGCTTTGGCAGCCACGGCTCGAACGATGGAGTCAACTTCGTCACGTACGGAGCTCCACGACTCCGCCCGCTTTCGGCTGAACACCTTCATGACACAGATCTTGCGCATCTGACGCCAGAAGGGTCCGTAGTGAGCGAAAGCCATATCCGCCCGGTCGTACGTCAGATACCTTATGGCCATATTGGCCGGACGGTTGGAAAAGATGTTGTCTTGTACTTGAAGAACCTGACGAGCCATCTCTGGGTTGGACACGACCACCATGTGTAGGAATCCGAGTCTCAGATGAACGAGGCCACCATATTCCTTCGCTAGCTTGGCAAGCCCCCGGTGACTCAGTTGGTCCATCATGTTCATGTTTCCGACCACCGGCAGCCCTTTGGGCCCCGGAGGATACGGCTTACGCCGTAACCGAACAAACAAACCCAGCAAGAATAATAGTGAAAGCACAAAAAATAGAATCATGGGCAGCGGCTGCTGCAGAGAGGATTCCATGAATTCTTATTCTCCTTTCCCCTCTTCCTCTCACTGTCTCTCTCTTTCTATCTCTGTATATCTTCGTGACCACTGACGAGCACTTACCCGCCCAGACGCATGCATACAAACACAGACAACACACACACACAGAGGCGCGCACTATACAAATTCGCCTCTCTGAAACTTTGTTGGTTTTCTGGGTTTTAGACTGAAAGCAGGGGGGAGGGGGGCATTTTATACACGCTGATGCACATACCAGTCTAGTTGGATCATAAACAGTAGAAAAGATGTTTTCTATAATATTTTATAGCTTTATTATTAGCTTTCCTCTGTAATTTGATTTTGAAAATCATGTCTGTACAATTAATTTCTCCAAGTCTATTTGGTTGGTTTTCAATGTCTTATAGTATATTCGGATTTTGTGGGATTGTTGTGGATAGTAAATTTATCGCCTTCACAGTGTTATATTTGTATTTGTAGGTGGATTTGCAGTTTACCATCTCACCTACCACGGTAAAAAGGAAACGCTTACCTAAATGAGGTGGAATTGAGAACTCCGAAAATCTCTCTCTCTCTCTCGACAACAAAGAGCTAGCTGATGCAAAAGGACACTTGAAAGATATGTCCAAACTTTTTCTTGCTTTTCATGGATCCCACCTTGTCCGCGGGAATAAGTTAATTAAAGGAAATGCAATAAAAAACGAGCCTGCGCTGTTTTCTAAAATGTAAAATTCGAAATCCTGGGAGGGGAGGGGGTGGCCGGGTGGGGTGGGGTATTCCACGATATGATTGATTTTGCTTTTGTTAATATGGCAGTTTTTTTATTTCGAAAGCAAAAAATGGAAGTTAAGAATTCACATCTGTGCCCCACAGTTAACTGTGTATTAGGAACATCTATCATCGGGAGATATTCCAAATGTTCGCTGAGATGTGTATATTATGCCGCCCGTGGCCTAATACAGTCTGACACGATTTCAAGTCGGTCCAGCCCGTTATGATGATTCATGAGTCGTGCTGTCATAAATAATTATATATATCAAAATTTATATAAAATAAAGATTTTAAGATTTTTTTAATATTTTTAGATAAATAATTTTGGCCTGATCCACGGCCTAACCTGATCTAAGGCTTGGGCCACGGATCAGTCTGGCCTGTGGCACGGCATGGGTTCATATGGGCTTGGGCCATGGACTGTACCAAGCCGACCCCCCAAAATATCTCAAGGGAGAAAAGCATAGGCCAGAACAACCCACAGGCCACATGTGAGCCATACCATGCCGGCCCAGCTTGGCCCGTTTTACAGCTTACACATACCCACAAGCATGAAAGATATTCTCAATGCAAGCAGATGTGCATGTGGGCCCCCTACGGGGCACATTATGTGGAGTTGGGATCTCTACTAATAAAAGACATTCCAAACACTCTTACCAACATATGGTCTCTTCTCTGTGGGGCATCAATTTGAATTTGTGAAAACTGTTCAAATCCATACCCCCTTCCACCTTTTTGTTTTTAACTGAAACTCTGGGTTACTTTCAACCGCGTCCATGTATTGGCAATTACAGGTTAAGATTTTGATGGCTAAATACATTGTACTGTTTAATAATTTTTAAATTTTAAATTTTTAATATTTTATCAATAAAACAAAATTTCTTAATGTTAATTCTAGCACAAGTCCAACGGTTCTCCTTCTCAATTATTTTTTTATTATTTAAATATTCTTTTTTAATATTTTTATTAATAAAATAATATTTAAAATATTAGTTTTTATTTTTTAATATTTAAAATAATATTTTTTAATTATTTAAAAAATGCAATTGTTGTCTATATATTGATGCTTTTTTTAATTCATTTACCATATGAAATGTAAAAGTTAGATATTTATGACCGACTATGTAAATCCCCCATAAAATGTATATGAAATACATGAACTCAAAAAGTGTGATGTCTACAGAACACCACTATGGGTGTGAACTGATCCGGTCCACACAATCTATTCACGCTATGGACTGTGTGATATTGTGTGAATTGATATGGTGTAACGTGGATCAATTCACACTACCAATTTCTCATCAACATAACAGAACACCCCTAAATAACATATATGTAAAAATTTTGATTGCAAAAAAATAAGAATCTCATAATGAAATGTCATTGTTTTATTCGGGGCATGCATATTAATATATTTATTTATTTGTTCTAAAGAGCTGTAGGATGAAATTAACCCATCCCCAAATTAAATACTACTAATAATAATATCATTAATACACGTTTGGGATACCTTGCGTGATACATCGTCATTATGAGGTAATATGATATTTCCATCACTTAAGACGTTTTGCCTGAAATGTGAAAGGATTGCTTACATCAAAAATATTCACGATTGGATATTTTTGACTCTCTCATTTCTAAATTATTTTTGAACCATTAGTAAAAGTTTGCTTCATTGTCCAAGTGAATTAATTAATTATTCCTTTGTAATCGTCTGATCATCAAACTATGTTTCGGCATAAGTAATTTCTTTTTTTCTTTAGTTTATTAGGTCGTGGTCTCTATCTTCAAATACTTTCTCTGTGAGATATGCAATAATCTACCATTGGAAGTTATATAGATACAGCTCGTTTGTCTTGCTTAAACCTTTTGCAACACTTATCGAATATAAAATCTATGTGCATGCTGCTTTACTCAATCTCAACAACTCTATACACAGCCTTATCCAATGCATAAATTATATCTCTCTTTCTATTTTTTTATTAACAATTAGGGGAAGCGGTTCTGTGGCTTCTGTTTACACTTTAATACAAAAGTGTAAATAAGGCTTTAACTAGTAATTACAACCCCACTTAAGGCCTTCAGCTGGGATCAGAATTTGGATTTCACACAAAATACAGAGTTCACATTGGGGTCCCATCCAGCGTACCCCACACATGTATATCTCAGCATAGATTGGAAATATTTATTGTATTTGTCATTAGGAGATGTTTTCAATACAGGGTTGGAATGTGTTGTGAATTACTTATAGTATGCATTTTTTGGGTTATTGATGTGAATTCAATACAAAAGTGGGCCCGGCATGGGTATTATACTAGTTCACATCTATGCCACACAGCATATCCATTCATGTATACAACTCCCAATGACAACACTATGGGAGATGTTCCCAGTGCATGCTGAAATGTGCATTCAGGAAACTGATGCAAACTTGTCTTGTACATGAATTCCCATGGGTGCCTCATTACACATCTCAATCATGTATTGGGAACATCTCCCCATGACAAACGCATGGAAGATGTTTAATTTGGATGCATGCTGAGATTGTGCATGTGGGCTTCAATTCAATATAATGCCAAGATTGGCATTGTGTGAGAAGGTGAACCTATAAGAAAGAATTTTGGGAGAATGACTATTCAGCACACCCTAAGAATTCTTAGCTCCATCATACAATTGGGGTAGATGCCAACTCAGAATTGATGTCAGTACACAGGTGGGTATTGATATTTTAGGGTGGGGGTATTTGTCATTTTAAATTGTATAGGATTACAGTAGAATTCAAAATTTTGCATTGTAGTACAATGTATTTTTTCAAAGAACTTTTGTATCTCTTGTATTTGTCATTGGGAGGAGCCCAAATTTCTTACTCACTTTTACTACCCACTCTCTATCCGAAGTGAATTAAAGTCACACATCTCTTAATTCATAATAGAGATGTGTGGTTCCAATTCACGGCGGATAGAGAATGGGCAGGAAAAGTGAGTAAGAAATCCCGAATACATTAGGAGATGTTTCCAATATACAACTGGGATATAATGTGGGGCACCCATATGGCATGAAGCAAATTCTAATTTAGCAGGGTTGTTATGTAGGAATCTCCTTTACTTTTCTAACATTTTCTTAATTAAATTTATTCTAATTGTTTGATAACTGTAAAAGTGTAGGATCAAGTGGCCATGGGCTCTCGAGATCCATGGTGGATAGGTCTCTCTATGTGAACATATGATTACTCATATTATGTTTAACTAATTGGTGTTTTAATTACTTATGGATACATGTGTTGATCTAACCACATAACAATAGACTACCTTGAGCTATTTTATTTTTGCGAAATCAGCTTTGAATAAACTTGGTTTGGATAGAATCAAAATTAACTAATGACAAAATATTAATTAAAATATAAGTGAACCCATAAAGTCACTTGTCTCAATCAGAAGGGATTGAAAATAGCCAAGAGAGATAGGGTTAGTTATATGGCGGCCCAAAATTCTATTGTTTTATATGTATAAATAGAGTCACTCTTTATTTATCTCCCCTATTTCATTTTCACTTATCTTACAATTAATTTATCTCCCTTGAGTAAAGGGGTACCATTGTAATTTCAAAGAGGTGGTGCTGAACTAAAGAGGAGGTGAAATGTCAAACGGTAAGCACTTCAAATCTATATGGCGTTGCAATCTAAGCATGAGATATATAGGTTGATATCAACAACGTAACTCAAATCTCATACTTAGTGTTTGGTATAGCTTTTGTTTATTAAATAAATGTTTCTATTTGAGTTTTCTTCAAAATTAAGAAAAAGTATGTGATAAATTGTTTATAGATAACTAGGTGTTACAATAGTGGAATAGTGAATAAACCATTGGAGAAGCGTTAAAATGAACCTTCTCCTTGAAGTTTTTCCCAACAATTGATGTATATATAAATCAAAACCCACTTTTGTGAATATTAATACTTACAGATGAATATGATGGAAAAAATATTGATATAACAATGATAAAGAAATGTTTTGATAAACACCTATCACGAAAACACCCACAAAACAAAACATATGCTTAATTCAAAAAGAATACAAATACAATTTTATAGATTGCAAAAATTTGTATTTTGTCCAATTTTTTATGTATTTGTACTATACATATTTATATTCACACTCCATCCTATTTTTCTTTATTATTAACATACTAATGTTTTAAATTGGTCATCTTAATAAATAAATATTATTATAATGTAACTGATAATTTAACAACCAAAACGATGAGCTTATATATAAATATCTGCAACAAGATTGGAGCAATGTCCCGTTATTTATCATGCAGCTTCATTCCATCACAATCTCGATTTGGTAGAACTGGTAATCCATCAACACCAATCTCTCTCTCTCTGCTTGTTCACTCTAGTATTTATGGATTATAATGTAACTGTGGGCAGTCTCTCTCTCTCTCCGCTTGTTCATCGTTCATCACTCACGTATCTATGTATTACAATATAACTGTGGGCAGTCTCTCTCTTCTCTTTCTCTCTCTTTCTCCTTTTCCTTGTACTTGAAAAATCCCATAAAATTATGTTAAATAAAGGCATCTTATATGTTAAATAAAACCATTGATTACCTAATAAAAATTAAATATACTTTGCCATTTCAATTTAATTTATTTTATTATTTTTCCTAAATCTGTTTTCAACTTTTAATTCTTATCTTGATCTCATGTAGAAAACTTGTTCCTTTAAGACTACGTAAGAATACTTTTGACCATATAATATACAAAGTGTTGCCAAAGGGAGTGAAATGGACTTTCGAAAATTTTCAAAATGTCATGTAATAACTTCTGTCACTAAAACTGATATGCATGCTAATGGTGGGGTGGAATAAGTACTGACTCAACCCCCAGACTAGAAGGATGTAAGAGGATGGATCTATGTATTGTTACAATAGCATCGCGGATTATGGCTCATGAACTCATCGCAGTTAGTCACCGTGGAACACGAATGAGGATTTAATTATTGATGGTAGCATGCCTTGACGCCCATAACAAAGCCTTCATATTCCCTCTTTACAAAAGCCTGCTGACAGGCCCGACACAGGATTAGGGCTGTCAACGGTTTGGGTTTGGATCGAGACCAGCTAGAATTGGAACCGATTCAACATGAAATAGTGAGGATTTATAACTAAATTGGACTCGACAAGGTTTGTAATTTTTAGACTTAAAATCGAATAGATTGATTCTCAGGGCAATTGATATCTAAATCAGTTAAGGATTGGGTGGAATCAGTTCCAAACTGATAATAATCGAGACACTATATTAGGATCTAGAACCGATTTAGTTCTTGAAACCAGTACCAGCCAATTGGTTCGGGTTTATTGGGTCAAACCCGACCCATTGACAGCTCCACATGGAATGCATGTCCTTCAAGCAACACGTGCAATCCATAGTGCCTCTCCCGACATGACACATGCTGAGATCTCAACAACGGCTAACGGGCCGTGCCAAGCTCGGCATAGAGGTCCATGCCGTGCTGGGCCGGGGGTTTGAGGCCCATGGGCCGGCACAGCCTAGCCCGCGGCATGGGACGAAGCACGGCCCGTAACAGACCGCGCTCAGCCCGCTCGGGAATATAGCCATTGGGCCCCCCTCCCAAAGGGGCCCAATGGCTAGTTTCAGCTTTTGGGGGGTTTAGTAGCTATAAACAGCCATATTAAGGGGGTATTTCTGTATTTTGCTTATGGGGGGTTGAAAAATTACATAAATTCCCCCCCCCCCCCAACAACTATATAATAACTAGTTTCTACCATTCAAATTTAAATGACATTTATGGGGGGTTGAAAAAATGACATAAATCCCCCCCAATCATTGTATTTGTAATTCACTAGTTTGTACCATTCAAATTTAAAAGAAATAAAATTCCTCTTCTTCTTCCAATTTGTTATTCTATCATTCTTATTTCAATTTAATTAACTATTTTTTTTTTCATGTATGTATTAAATAATTTAGATTTCTCATTTCTTAATTTTTTAAATAGTTCCTAATTCCAAAAGTTCATAGGGAAATTAAATATTTTAATTTTACAATTTTGCTTAGAAAAGAAATCAAAATTTTCAAGAAAACATAAAAAAAAAAAAACAGTGCAGCCCGATTCGGCCTAGGCCCAAGCCCGCCCTATGGCCCAGCCCGACACGTTCCAAGCCCATGACATGGCCTGCAGCCCGACTCGGCCCAGACCCGCGTGTCGACACGACATGGCACGGGCCCGCTTGGGCTTGGGTTGTGGGCCGTGCCGGGCCGACCCCCAAAATTTCCACCGAAGACGACATGGCCTGTGGCGGCCCACAGGCCAGCACGGCATGGCCTGCCTTTAGGGCGGGCTGCCCACAGGCCATGCCATGCCCGCCCGGCACAACCCACTTTACACCTCTACGGAGATCGGCTTCTATTAGAGCAAACTTTTGCCTACAGCACTCAAACAACCTTTTGCAACCTTACATTGAGAATATCTCCTCATAAAATATAACAAACAAGTACGAACATATTCTCAATGCATGACAGTTTTTACTGTCATGCATTGAGAATATGACAGTTTTTGCCTACTCGAACAGGTTTTGCCCCGACTAAAGCCAAACTCAAAAATTGTAGATCTAATCACCTACCAACATCATCTCATACCGTACACATTTCATGCATGATGAGTCCCACTTTTATGGTGAGTCCCAATCGATGTGCGGTGTGTGATGATGTTAATAGAGAGTTGGGAGAAAATCCCAATTCCAATAATCGGTACACACTCTTCAATATGTTGCATTCCCCTTTTGATCAATCAATTTAGGGATTTACTTTTAACCATCCTGAGAATATTTTAAAATTTCTTGATCCATGGTCTGATTGTGTATAAATAGAAAATCCTTTCCTCTCGGAGTACCCTTTTTCATTTCAGCCTTCATAGACTCTAGAGCCTCTGAGACCCTAATCCTTTTTTTCTCATTATTTATTTTCTTGTCTCAACTTCCCAATTTGGACCGCCATCACCACCACATTACAAAGATAGCCTTTTTCATTTCAGCTTCATAGACTCTTGAACCTCTGAAAACCTAATCCTTTTTTTATCATTATTCATTTTCTTCGTCTCAACTTCCTAATTTGGACCGCCATCAGTCCATCACCACCACCTTACAACAAAGATAGCTTTTTTCATTTCAGCTTCATAGACTCTTGAGCCTCTGAAAACCTTATCCTTTTTTTCTCATTATTCATTTTCTTCATCTCAACTTCCTATTTTGGACCGCCATCACTCCATCACCACCACCTTACAACAAAGGGATGAGTTAATGAGATAAACCTTATGGGATGTTTTTCTTAAGTATTTATTTGACTGAAACTCCAGTGGTGGCATTAAGTAATTTAATTTAATATATCCATCTTCAATTGTTACTGTCTTTTACTAAGTCGATGAATTCATACTTTAATACATCCATTTGGGATTCTTTTATTATAGTTCTTTATACACCAATACCTAATTATAAGCAATTTTCTACTGAAGTCAATGCTTTTATATACATTAACACGTGTATCTACTGTGTTTTTTGTTTCTTTTTTTTAAATAAATAAATAAATATTATGTGAATGTTAGTGGAGTGGCATGTGACCGAATATCATTCACATTACTTCATCCAGTGCGACTGATGTCTTACCGCCAACTTGGTGGGTGGTAAAGTGAAGAAGCTTCAGCACGACTCTTCTGACCAAGCGGATTTCATTTTTTCTGGTTGTGAATTAAAATTCCAGACAGCCCCGTCAAAGCATGTGAAAGAAGCTCTGGAACGATTATTCCATTCAAATAATACATTGGACTGTTGCATTCGTGCAATTAATGCTCCTCATATTGAGCATTCCTCCATGACTTGGCGCAATAATTACTATTCTGTCTCCATTCGACTATTTCTATGCATCCCGCTTCTTCAATTCTAGAGCCTCAAGAATGTCAATCCTAAATTATTCTTTTTCATTTGAAGGTTTCTCCAAAATGCTCTGCTCACAAAATTCTTCATTTCTGTAACGACATATGTCCTTTTTGTGAGTCAGTTACGGAGACAATGGATCACTTATTTCTATATTGCCAATTTCCTAGATTGTTTTGGTTTGGTTTCTCTATGAGATTGAGGCCCGATTTATACCCGACAAGAAACTTATCAGAATGGATTGCTCTTGATTTGAGTACGGTCAATCTTATGGTTTGATTTGTGGTCAGTATTTCAATATCCTTGGACATGGGCGGACCCAAATGTTTGTTCGAAAACAAATGAGCAGAGCTCCCGTTTTCACATGTAAAAATAAGAGGAGGTGCCAACCGAAATTAATACCAGATGAAGACGACGTTGCCGATCTGATCTGTCTTTTAGACGAACAAACCACTAAAACTATTTTCCCTTCAAAACAGAGACATGCTACGCTTAATACGTTGGAAAAACACAGGGCGGAGCCCCTGTTTTAATTTGTAAAAAAAAAAAATAGAAATAGGCGGAGCCCCTCGTTCATTTTATGAATAAAATGAAGCCTTGCATGACCTACCTGAAAAATAGAAGATCATTAACGAAAAAAAAAACTGACCTTCTAATTGCACCAAGAAAAATTAACCCAAGAACACTCAAATCTATTATAAACAGAATGCACCGAGCAAAATGAAAAATGTAATTTTTTTAAAATATATTTTAAAATGTTAGCAAAATTATTTAAATATGAGCAATATTACGGAAAATTATTAACACTAATATTTGTAAAAGTTATTAAAACTCCTGCCAACTGGCTTGAGTTAGCAATGACGTTGAGAAATAACCGGCGTGGAGAAATAATCAAAATATTTGGGGATAATTTCGTCCGAAAAGAGTTCTACCGATGACATTAAATATCTTATCGAGTGGGGGAGGGGGGTTCACAGGGATTTTGAAATATGAGAAGGCTTATAGCGGTTCCTATTTAATTTATTGGTTTTTGAGAAATTAAAACTTGTGGAATTTAAAGGTCATTTTTACATTTAATAATGGGTTATGGTAAACTTAATGGCAGTTGGAAGGTCCAAGATGAAGAAAGTACCCACTTTCCAAGCAAACAAACCAATCAGACCGCTGCATCCATAATAAAGACAGGATACGTAAGAATGTGAGATTGGAACTGAAGGTCCCCCCACTCAGACCATGAGAGGATCGACTTATTCAAAAGAGTTGAATGAAATTGGATTTCCTCGGCACAAAATTGGTTTTCTCACACTCACCTCACATCCCTTGTAGCCCTGTATTAGGAATGTCTCCCGGTAAATAAAAATATATAAATACACAGAAATGTTTTTAATGTTCAGTTTGGATTTTGGAAGGAGTATAAATACAAATATATACAGTGTAAATATATATAAAATAATACAAAATAGAAGATTTTACATTCTAATATTTGTATTTGTACATCTTCGAAACTGAACCTAAGGCTGCGTTTGAAATCAGTGTAAAATGTCATCAATGTAAAAATACACTAATCACATTTTATTCTGAACCAGAAAGTAAGCGTCGCTTTTTCAGAAATAGTGATGAGCGAAAGAATTTAAAGTTTTACATCAATAAAATCAATGTAATTTTTACATCGATCATCAATATAAAACCTTAGAGTTGATGAGGTTTTACATTTATAACTACACTCCATCCAAATGTACAGAAAACTGAATCAGAATTTGATTTTATGTCAATAATAATTATACCTTCTTTCCAAACACATACAAAACCGAACTGATGTATTGGTTCTTGATTTACATCGATTATCTAAATGCAGCACCTTAATGTCTGACTGCAACTTGATACGTGCTAGTACTTGTAAGTCTTACTGTTCGTGCACCTTGAGTAAAGGACACAAAAATGTTACGTTGGAAGTTTATTAGGGCTTCTAGACAAAGGCCGAAGCCAAATATTGCCAAGCCGCAAACTCTGACCTTGATTTGATTCACAAGCCTTGTGTGTGTCTATTCAAAGCATGAGATATTTTGTGTCCCTTTATTTTATTATTTTTAATCCGATGAATCATCTCAATTTTGTGTGAGGAGGAAATTCGAGCTCCATTGGTGGAAGAAAATACACAAAAGTAAGTCATAACCTGGTTTGGAAACGACCCCTACTCTTTTCTGCATTTATATATTTTAATTTCTACTTTAGTTTTCTCATAATTGCTTTATTTATGACATATGAATTGAAGTATACATGAATTGTTAATAAAGCAATAAGCATCAACAGTTCTGCCAACAAAACACGTTCCAACCGCTATCAAGTTCATTCATTATAAAAGGACCCACAATGCATGAGATGTGCAGTGAGAAATCATCTTCGTGCATTTTGTTGGCAGGTGATGCGCAGGCCACCGTTTCTGCAAATATGAGGTATGGTTTGTTGTAAACGATAAAGGTGGCTGAATGCCCATTAGGGGTGGACTCGAGACTAACCGAGCCGAATAGTATCAAGCTTGAGTTTGGTTTAAGCTAGAACTTGAGTTTGAGTTTGGGTTGTTTTATATTTTATAAAAATATTTTATTATATATTTTATAAATATTTTATTATAAAAATAAAAATTATATATAATTTTTTTTTATTTTATATTTAAAAAATTAAGAATTATAATAATTAATAATTATAATATTTTTATGATATATATATATATATATATTCGAATCGGTTCGTGACCCTTACGAGTCGAGCTTTAATAGGCTCGAGCTCGGCTCGTTTAATAGTCGAGCCACTGAATTGGGCTCGAGCTCGGCTGAAACCGAGTCGAGCCGAGCTTTTCACGAGCCGACTTGAACAGCTCGTGAAAAGCTCGGCTCATTGCCACCCCTAAGGCCCATTAGATTAGCTATACAATTTAATTAGAATCAGAAATTTAAAATTAAAGGACATAAAATAAAGGGTTAGGGCTATAAATGGATTGAATTGGGTTTCGATCTAGTTGCAAACATATGCATCTGCATTCGATTATGAAACCTCCATATTCTTATGTGCATGTAATTATTAAGTTAGATTTCAGATTGAATTTGGATTTAGTTCTTACCCATTTTATTGTGTTTAAAATGATGAAAAATTTAAAAATATTTAAAAAATTGTAATCATTTTTAACTTATATATATATACTATTAATTTAACAATTATGAACTTTAAAAATTATACATAATATATATATATAAGACTTGGATTTTAATTGGATCAAAAAGGGTTAAATTTGCATCTAATCTAATTATTAACTGAATACAACTTCTAATATCCAAAATCAAAATAATCAGATTTAGAGTCAAATTAGGTATCAAATTTTTGGAGTCCATTAATAGTCCTATTCAAGGATTTAATAACCGGACCTAACACGGAATGGTTTTAGCTACCGGTTCCCAGGTCAAATGGTCCAACCGTCTAGTTTGAATGGAGGCCCATTTTGATTTAAAAAATTAAAATTTTAAAAATAATTAAAATAAAAAATGGAAAAAAACATTGTTTGGATCGATGGGTTGACCACCTAGGTCAGTGGGTCGTTGACCAAATCAACAGTTTTTGGCCCATGAATAGTTTTATGGTGAAATGGAACTGGTTGCCTGACCGATAGGGTGGATTCGAGCTGAGCCGAGCTGAATTCTTCGCTCTTCGAGCTCGGCTCGCTAAAACTGTGTTAGGCTCGAGCTTGATTCGAGCTAGAGATTTGAGCTCGAGCTCAGCTCAGTTCAAAGCTCGCAAGTTTGAGCTCGATTGCTAGTCAAGTTTTTTCTAAAAAATAAAAAGTGTACATATAATTTTTTTTATTTTACATATAAAAAATTAAGAATTATAAAAATCATTTATTATTATACATATAAAAAATAAAAAATATACATATAAATAATGTTTTGACTTTACATATAAAAAATAAGAATTATAAAAATTATTTACCATTATACATAAAAAAATAAAAATGTTATATATAAAATATTATTATATAATAAAAATTATTTATTATATATATTTATATATGTACATGTATATGTATGTATGTATGTATGTATGTATGTATGTATGTATGTATGTATGCATGTATGCATGTATGTATGTATGTATGTATGTATGTATGTATGTATGTATGTATGTATGTATGTATGTATGTATGTATGTATGTATGTATGTATGTATGTATGTAAGTATGTATGTATGTATGTATGTATGTATGTATGTATGTATGTATGTATGTATGTATGTATGCATGCATGTATGTATGCATGTATGTATGTATGTATGTAATAAAAAAATATTTATTTATTTACTAGGCTTGCAAGCCTCACGAACCAATCTTCACTGAGCTCAAGCTTGGCTCGATTAGCAAACGAGCCTATATATCAGGCTCGAAGCTCGAGTTAAACTGAGTCAAGCTGAGCTGGAATAGCTCGTGAGAAGCTCGGTTCATGGCCACCCTTACTGATTGATTCCTAGGTCAACCAATCCAAGTCCAGCCATTTGGTCCGTTTTGATTTTCAAAACCATGGTCCTATTTAAACTTTTTATTTTGCTAAACTTTTGTTATATATTGATAACTTAAAGGAAATTAATGAATTCCCCGGAGCATAATACAATTTTCAGATTTGATTTGCTTGTATAAGCTGGATTTTATATATAAATGGTATCAAGTTCCCATTCATGATGGGACAACTACAACATTTCACCATTGCATGTTGATAAGCTGATAAGGAGAATGTTTAGAGCTGCAATGTTTTACTTTTCGCTTTTTATTTATATCGAATTCCCACTTTTTTTTTTTTTTTTCAGCAGCAATCAATTTCAAGTCATGTTTGGGAGTGCTTAAGTTAAAAATAAGTGCTAAAAAATAAGTGTTTATTTGAATAAGCGTTTATTTGCATTTATTTTGTATTGGGCATTTGGTAGTCCTTTTCTCTAATAAGTACTTAAATAAGCATTTGTGACTATTTTCTCCATTTTTTTTTAATTTTCAAAATATATCTATTGAAAGCACTTTTATTAAATTACTTTTATAAAAACACTTTTATGAAAGTACCTTTATAAAAAGTACTTTTATAAAAATACTTTTCTGAAAGTACTTTTATAAAAGTATTTAAGAAAGTACCCTTACGAAAGCACTTTTGTGAAAGTATTTTTACAAAAGTATTTTTATGAAATCACTTATATAAAAGTACTTTTGTGAAAGTACTTTTATAAAAGTACTTTTATAACTTTTAAATATACTTTTACAAAAGTGCTTTTGTAAAAGTGATTTCATAAAAGTACTTCTACAAAAATGTTTTTGTAAAAGTGCTTTTATAAAATTCAACTAGGGATAATATTATAAGTGGTATTTTAAAATTCAACTAGAGATAATTTTGGAAGAAAAAATTGAATAAGTACTTATTGTATAAATTAAACACTTAAAAAAGCTGGGAATTTGGACTCAAAAAATAGGTCCTTATTTTTAAAATAATCACTTATTTCGAATTTATTTCCCAAATATCAATAAATGCTTAATGATCCAAATAAACACTTATTTTGAATAAGCACTATCAAACATGGCGTCAGTTTGGTTAGGTATAGATTTTTATTTAGGGTTCGACTATGATATGAAAAAGATATGATAACTGAAAAACAACTGACCAATGACAGAGAATCATAAACGTGATTAGGAAGATGATGTGATTTATCAATGAATTTTGATTGGTCAAAACTTTTCCATACCATATATTTTCAATATCATAGATTTTCCCTTTTATTTAACTTCTTCTATAATTCGCATATCAGTACGTAAATGAACAAGATAGCTAGATAAGATCATATTGTTTATTATTGGTACGACTGTGGGTGGAGAATGTTAATCGGTTATCAGTTCCTTTAATTAGTTGGCACTATGCATCATCCGAAGTCCAGATCTAAGTGTCTAACATGTTTAGAACAATCCGATTTATATATATCCAATCTGACTGTGACCAGATAAGGTCCAATAATAAAGGGTTCGTTGATCTGGCCCTGATACTCTCAGACCTGTACAGTTTAGGTCGGGACCCGCCAATCTGGGCCAGGCCTAACACAACCGACCGCCGTTAGGACCTAGTTCCGACAAGGACAACAGTATTCCCAATTTTAGGAGGGTCCAAGTCCAACACTAAACATCATTTATTATTTTTTAACCAATGTCAAATATCTTGCATTGTGGATTTCGCGTGGAGTGGTGCTGAATTGTGATCCAACTTCAAAAGCCCACTGTCCACCCAATGCACCTCCCACTCGGGGGAGGGAACAATATTCAACTTCAGTCGGTGCATGCCCGTATTTACAACATCCGAACAGCTTCTTTTAATTTTATATTAGAAATATCTCCCATGAAATAAAGTAGATAAATATAGAGATAATGCTAATATAAACTTGAAAAGGCTGTTTGAACGAGCATTACAAGACTGAAGTCGAATTCTTTCAGAAGTAGATTTCAAAAGTCGAATCCTTTAATCTTTTCAAGAGTAAAGGAGGTATTATAAAGAATAGGTGGAAAAATTTTCTAAACGCTCATTAAACATGTTTACAACATTGTGCCTTAATCGAACGGGTTAACTCTGGTTGTTGGGGCATACGCTGTTGAGACAATTTTTGGATTAAACACGTTTTGGGCAGTCACGCCCATAAATATAATTTATCTATTCTTATGGTAACTTGTCATTTGTAGATATTCTCTCAACACTCAGCAGAAAAGGCTGTTGGCCGGGTCGCTCCCAACAGATAAAGTTTTTCCGATCCCAACTGCCTCGGTCATGTCCATCTGTGCAATCATTGATAAAAATAGAATTATAAAATAAGTCGTGTCGATGTACAAGCATCCATTGTGCCTTTAATTTTACACAAGCATGAGCGGTGAGAGCGCGTTGATCTTGCCAGTTGGCAGCTGCCAATTCTCTCTCCGTTCGTGGAATGGGTACCGGGCGCTTGATGTGATTTCTCAGTTAGATCAATTGATTTTTGAAATTTGAACCGGAGACAACAACTTTGTTCGGAAAAGGGAATGGACGAATTACCAATAGGGATTTTGTAGTATCCTTCTGATACCCGCAAAAATAGATTCTAGAATGAATATGGGTTTTGGGATTTATAAACTGTACCGTATTAGGTTAAACTCTCATACTTAGTTAATTATTAATTAGGACGAATAGGGTATAGTATTAGGTTAAACCCTACCGTTTTTGACTCTTATTATTGGACATGTGAATTTATGTATTAAATGTTAAATTTAATAATATTTAAAAGGATAATTGATATTTTATATATAGTTTAATTAAATAATTAAAAATTTTGATAATTGTTTATATTATTTTATTTATTTATTATTTATATATAACAGAAAATAATAAAAAATTAGATGTAGATTATAGACCCAACGTGCTATCTCACCCTTAAATGCAGAGAATGTAGGATTAAAGCTCTTCCCAAATCCACCCCATTGTCATCATTAATTAACAATCTACACATTCCAGTGGGTCAAGAGTATATCTTCGTTAAAACTTAAAACTCTTTCCAGAGTTGGGTCTTAGGGGGTGACATCAAGTCCAATCAGGTCGAACGAGAGTGGGACAATATGGAGAGCGTGAAATCATGGTTTTCAAAACCAGACTAGATCAGATGGTTAGATTGGAAAAACTGTGAATCGGTCAAGTCAGGTGACCGATTCCGTTTTACCCCAAAATCATTATTTTCCCAAAAGTCATTGACAGTTAACTGCTGATCCGGTTTTTTTGCAGAACCGACTATACGTTTAGTTTGAACGGTTGGACCATTCGACCCGAGAACCAAATGTCCGATTTGGTTTTAAAAACGTTGGTTGAAGCCCCGACATTTGTAGCCGCAGCAAGTCACCATCTGGCAGTCTGGCTTCCAGCTTAGCTGGATTATATCCGACGGTGTCGGCATCAGGATTCCGGTGGTGGGTGCGTTTTGTGGGCCACGATCCATTTCTAAGCTATATCTGCTGATTGGCCCACACAAGCTCTTAAACTGTCCAATCCATCATCTTACTTGTTGTTAGGGCGTCCAAGCTTCATAGACCAGTTGTTTGCTTCATCCTTGTTTGTGGGACCCGTTTTTCTTTCTCGAAACAAGAGATGAAGAGGTAATATACTATATAGATCGGGTCGATTAGATGATATCTATCTTTTCATCCATCTATCATCGTCTCCTCTGCGTATGATTGATAAAGACCCATCTTCTTTCACCTGGAAATCGAATTCTGCCAACGCTTATTTAGGAAACCTACGTATGCCAAAACTTAATTAGGGAAGCAGCCAAATACTGCCAAGTGAAGAGAGATGCAGCATCGTTGTAGCTTGGTTCCAACGAAATATAAACACATCAACGGCGTAATATATCATCTAAGGACTAAGGTTTACCTCCTCCACAACTCAACTTCAATGGGTTGTGTTGTCAGCATCTTTACACAACTTACTTGTAACTAATGGAGTTCTATTACTCTCTACTTGCTATCTTTAACAGTATTTTATTTTGTTTTTGGGCATATGATCAATGTTGATGTCAATGGTGGAAAAAATAAATAAAAATCAGCTGAGAAATCAGATCCCTAGAACTTATCTGATCTTATTGCTTGTTCGAGCAAATTAATGATCAAACCAGTTTATGGTGGGTCCAATGAGCTGCTATACATGGGAAGCATGGTGGTTGAATGGGTGGTGCCCATAGATATTAATTGTAGAACGACCATGAAAGAGGGGGAGCATTGACCGATCTGTCCATGGGTCAGGTCTGGCCAATAGAACTGAACTGACAGAATTAATTAATAATAGGTGGTGCCCATAGATATTAATTGTAGAACGACCATGAAAGAGGGGGAGCATTGACCGATCTGTCCATGGGTCAGGTCTGGCCAATAGAACTGAACTGACAGAACTAATTAACAATAGGGAAAATTCTTGATTGGTACCCTGAATTTTGGGCTTACTGTCATTTGAGTCTCCAAAATTTAAAATGCGATAATTCAATATCCAAATTTTTAAAACGTGTCAATCCAGTACCTGTTGTTAATCAACCATTAAGTGGCATTTGAAAAAGACACAAATGCTCTTCTAGTGTCATCTAATTTTTTTGATCAACCATCCAAATGTTGATAAAAAATTAACAGTTCCAAATCCTTGCCTCTTCTATTCAAGAAAGTTGGGGTCTATTAATCTTTTTTTGTCAATATTCTTGAATAGAAATGGCAAAGATTTGGGACTGTTAATTTTTTGTCAACCTTTGAATGGTTGATAAAGAAAATTAAATGATACTTGAAGGACATTAATGCCTTTTTAAATGCTACTTAATAACTGATTAACAGTTGATTAATGACAAGTACTAGATTAGTACATTTTGAAACTTCAAATACTAAATTATCACATTTTAAAGTTCAAAAACCAAAGTGGTACTAATCGAAAATTTTTCCTTAATATACAAAGACATTTGATTTCATTTATAAATTATATTATATTTTATGCGTAAAAAAAGAAGATAAATTCCATAAACAGTATATTATCAAAAATAAAATCCGAAAATTATATTATCAAGTATAATCAGGTCAAATCCAATAAACAATTGAGTTGGGACTGATCCAATTTTAATATGGCAACATGCATATTATAATGTGGAGATTCTAGTTTTGGTATTATTTATTTTTGGGTTTAAAAATAGGACATCTTTTGTCCTCCTAAGGATGATTCGACACCTTCACATGGGGAGCAGTACAAATTTTAACACGATGCCAGATCAAATGGCATAAAATATTTGAATAATTTTCCTCGCTACGGAAAAACCAAACAAACGCTTTTTATTTCTTTATAATATTATTTATATATTACGACCACTGTTGAAGAGAATCTGAAATTTCATATTTTTCCACGTTTGGGTTTCTTACTTGCAACGACCCTATCCACAAAAGGCACATCCTACCCGACAACCACAACTATCCACACACTTATTGTAGGGTTAGGTGTGGCAACTTTTCACCCAACCCGCTGAACTCATCCAATCCACCCAGAATTTAATCCGTCCAACCTGTCTAATTATTTGGCGAGTTGTGTGATCAACCCGTCACTTAACTCGCCCATTTAAATGGGTTGGGTTGGGTTGTGGATAACTGTTGAATTAACCATTGCAAATATTAGTATTAATTCTTTAATCTTTTTTTATTTTCTTCATTTGAATTAATAATTTACAATTAATGCATTAATTTTCTATTAATTATTGACTAAATTTAGTTTTGTCTTGAATCAACATACTTCACCCAACATAAATCCAAATCAATTTGACCCAAGTCCAGACCAGTTCCCAGTTCAACACAGTCTGGCCCGATCCAACATATACCAATCTGGGTCGACTTGAATCTGAAATAGACCTTGGGCGGGATGGCTCGGTATCGCTTGCTTTGCCTAGTTTGGGTCATTCAGTCCAACCATTATTCACACAACCCATCTCAACCCGATACAAGTTGATTCAGGTCGACCAGAATTCGAAATGGGTTAGACTAGGTGGGGTCCAAACCCTAAACCGTCCCACTTGCTTTGCCCGATTTGGATCGTCCAGCTTGGTTCATATCCATACAACCCGACCCAAATCCAGTCTGGTCCGATTTACTTCTTTTGATCCACTTCAGGCCAATTGGTTCGGCCCCAAACCCATGCACAAACCTGATATGGATCGACCCAAGTCAATCCACCATTTGGCTGAACCGGTCCGGTCCGGTCTGACCAGATTGAACCAACCTGAACCAACCAAATTGAACCAGTCCAGTCCGGTCTGGTCTAACCAGACTGAACTGGTCCGATCAGGTTTTGTCTGACTGAACTAAACCTATTCAGGCAGGGTCTAGTCTGACCGAACTGATTTGGATCTAAACAGTTCAACCACTCTTGAACTTGATGTGATTACCTCGAAGACAATCTAATTAGATAGTTCAAGTTGATCTAACCAATTTGAACCTATGTGGTTCGTCAAATTCGAAACCCAAACATAGTTAATTGGCTTTGCTGCTTGTATAAAAATAACATGCATGTAATGTGATTTCAACCTTCACCACTTGTGTAAATAGCAACTATTGACTTATTTGTTGAAAAGGAGTTAGTTTTTTGTTTTAAGTACATAAATATAAGATTAATAGGTTTGGGCAGGTTGGATTGGGTTAAAATGGGTTTGGGCTGAATCCAACCCATTTAATTTTATATAACTAGGTCATTAACGGGTTGGCGGGTTAAGTGGGTTGGGTTGAAACTCAACCCAAACCAAACCCAACCCAACCCGCCCAATTGCCACCACTAATTGCAGCCGACAGATTTGGCCAATGGTCTTTGATGAAGGGTGATTTGGCATGACCTAGCAAGAAGGGGACATGTAGGCGCAATCTGATCGAGGGGTGACAACTCAGCCAAGCGAACCCAATTTGCAACATCCGGAGCTTGGGTATTCAGCCACCTCGGTGTAGAGGCACCTCGACACCCAATCCAGTTCGGGACTAAAGAGTCGAAGTGCCAGTTCGGGGTTAGAGAGCCGAAACGTCACATGATCGACTCCAGAGGCCTCCCCAATGGGATCATGATAAGACTCATCCTAGCTCCACCTGAATCGGAGGTAAAACGATAAATCTTATCAACATACTGCTCTCCTTCAAAAACGGAACAAACCTTATCTACACAGCCCGGAGATCTTGGAGATCTTTCGTAAGGCCCATGACTACTCCAGTATATAAAGACATGAAACCTCAAGGCAAAGGTACGCGTGATTATTCTACTCACTAGCACTTAAGCTCTCAAGCATTCATCTCACATTCACAACATAAGTACTAACTTAAGCATCGGAGCGACCTTGCCAGGTTAGCTACCCCCAATTCTCTGATCCACTGTTTTGCAAATCAGTCCAGCTCATCGCCCGATTGGAGTTTGGATCGCCTTCTAGCTAGGAGTATCTAGATCGTGCACCATTAATTGGCCCCGTCTGTGGGAAACGATCGAAAGGTCATCCCTATCTCTTTACAGTTTCAAACTCAATCTCAACCCCCATGGCATCTTCCAGCCACACCGGAAAAAGTATCGAGATGAACGTCACCGGGGAGCAAGCTTAGCAATCAACCTTCCCCCAAGGTGTCCGGAGTTCCATTACTGTCCGCACCACAGAGCACCACACAAGTGAGCGTCCCACTTCCCCCAGTGGTGGGCACGACTTTCTCTGAGCCATTTGTGGTTCCCCCCAGAATCGGGCATTCCCAGTTCCATGACCTCGTTTAGTGCGTCCGAGCAATTCAGATCTAGATGTAGCAGGTCCAACAGTTCCAGCGGTACCAGCAGTACTATTAGTACCAATAGTATCAGCACCAGTTCCCTCCACTATAGCCGAACCAATGGCCGGTTCCACCCTGGCACCCAGGGCCCCATTAGGGCCAGAACCCGAATCGGCCTGGGACCAACCAGAACATCAGCCGATATCCCCATCGGGGTGAAGAGACCTCGCAAGTACTGATTTCTCTTAGGAGCTAGGTTTCGCCCTGTGGGAGGGGAGATGGTCATTACACTCCTCCAGTCTTGCAAGGAAATCTTAGAAACAGGTTCGGGGATAGTCATCCTAATAGGACCAATCCGCCTTGGTACTCCCAGCGGGAAAATGACGGCTCGTGAGAAGATAATAACCAGTTCGGAGTTTGAGGTGCGAACTTGAGACAAGACCTCTCCGTCCCTCACGATAGCCAGTTCGAGCCCCACAACTAAGAGAATCCAATGAGAAGGAACCTGGATCTACCTCGCGATAATGCCGAAATAATACCAGACCAGACTGAGGTCAACAGTACCAATGCCGAGCTAGTGAAGAAGTAGCAGCGGCTGCGTCATAAGACAAGCTGCCCCTCAGTCAGAGACAATTTTCCGGCGAAGCCAGGCCAACAAGAAGAGCAAGCCAAAGGAAAGGAAGAAGTGAGCTCGGTGGCTACGAAGACTACGCCTCCACTACTTTGCCGGTCATCCCCTCTATCTCCCGAGCTCTTGGCAACTCCAATGCCAAAAGATTTTAAGATGCCCCCGATAAACAAGTACGACAGATCGCTTAACCCCAATGACAATGTGGAGTCTTTCCAGTCTTAGATGCACCTAGCTGGGGCTGATGAATCCTGCATGTGTGTTGCCTTTCCCACTACATTTAAGGGTGTAGTCCGAACTTGGTATCGGAACCTCATGCTAGGCTCCATCAAAAGATGGTCCCAATTCGCCGACCTGTTTACTGTGCACTTCATTACTAGCAAAAAGTGTTCGAAATCATAGGAAAGCCTTCTGAACGTGGTTCAGCGGGTAGGGGAATCAATCAGAAGCTATATAAAGCGCTTTAACGATACTTGCTTGCAGATACCGGACCTCGACCCGGCGTTACGACTCACTGCAACAAAGAAAGGAATCACCCATAAAGAGTTTAAGTGGCATGTGGTAGCTAACAAACCAAAGGACATCACCGAATTTCTCAAGTTAGCAGATCAGTTCATCAGTACCGAGGAGGAGATCAACCAAAAGATCGACAACCCACCACTGGAAAAGAGGAAGAGAGAGAATGAAGGAACGAACAATGGTGGGCAGAAAAGGAAGAAAAGCAAGTCCCTAAGCAGGGGAAGAAGCAAGTCCCCCTCGCACACCCACAAGCCAGGTTGGTGCTCCAAGACTCCACCTGTGGAGAGAACGAGCTACACGCCTTTGAATGCTAAGAGAGGAGAGATCTTAATGGCTATTAAGGACTCCTCCTTCGTCAAATGGCCTCCCAGGCTAAGGGGAGACCTGGCAACAAGAAACCTGAATGTCTACTACCATTTTCACCGAGATCATGGACACAACACGGAGAATTACAGGAATCTCCACGACGAGATCGAGGAACTTATCTGCCGCGGATACCTAAAGAACATCATATTGCGAGAAGAGAGGGGACAAATAGACTGGTAGGTAGATTGACAGGGGGACCAGAGGAGGATTGGCCCCGAGGTCAACAGGCAGAATGAGCAACCACTGCGATAGTTGCCAAAAGAAAGATCGATCCGTAGGGTAATTAACATGATCATCGGCGGGTCCATAACCGCCGGATGTACATCAGTAGCTGGGAGGACCTCGGTCCGTGAGTTAGAGAATGAAGGGGAGAACTCGCCAAGCGACCTCGGCTCGAAGAACTGATCTACTTCACTGTGGATGATGCGTGCGGGATCCAGTACCCTCACGATGGTGCCTTAGTGGTAAAGCTAAGGATTAACGACTTCGAGGTAAAAAGCATCTTCGTAGACTCAGGCAGCTAAGTAGATATACTCTTCAAGGAGACATTTGACAAATTACAGTTACAACAGAGCGACCTGAAACCGGCAGATACTCCTTTGGTAGGGTTCAATGACGAGGAGGTCAGACCTCTTGGTCGAATCACAGTACCCGTGGAAGCCGGCACATGGCCAAACATCGTGCGATTTGAGCACACATTCCTGGTAGTCGTGAATCCCTCCCCCTACAACGTCATAGTAGGTCGGCCTATCGTGCATGTTTTATGTGCGATAGTATCCACTTACTATTTAGCGATGAAGTTCCCAACTGATTACGGAGTGGGAGTTGTGTGAGGTGACCATCTCGAATCACGCAAGTGCTACGTGGCTGCTTTAAAAGGAAAGGCAAAGCTGGCAGAGGATGTCAAGCTCGAGCGACTAGTGGAGTATACCGATGAACGAGCTGCCCCGAAAGAGGAGACGATCCACATACCAGTCTTTGCCGCCGAACCGACCAAGACTCTCTAGATCGATGCCTCGATCAGTGAACCACTTTGATCCCAGCTAATAAGTTTCTTACTTGAAAATTTAGATGTTTTTGCTTGGTCTACAGCAGAGATGCCCGGAATTGATCCAAAAATAATAACTCACAAGCTTTATACCGACCTTTAGTTAGGCCAGTAAGGCAAAATAAATGCAACCTCACCCCAGAATGTTGGAGGGTAGTTGATAAAGAGGTTGGGAAGCTCCTCGCGGCAAACTTCATCAGGGAAGTCCATTACCCGAGCTGGGTGGCTAACCTGGTCTGGCGATAAAAGCCAATGGCAAGTGGCGCATGTGTGTCGATTACACCGACCTGAACAAAGCCTGCCCAAAAGATTGCTTCCCGCTAGCCAAGATCGGCTGCCTAGTGGACGTGACCTCAGGGCATCAATTGCTGAGCTTCTTGGACGCCTATTCTGGTTACAACCAGATTAGGATGAATCCTGCTGACGAAGAGAAGATTGCTTTCATAATTGAGCTCGGGTTATATTGTTACAAGGTCATGCCCTTCGGATTGAAAAATGCTGGGGCAACATTCTAGCGCCTTGTAAATAAGACTTTTGAGCCATTAATCGACAATAAAGTAGAATGTTATGTTGATGACATGGTCATGAAGACCCAATTTTTAAATTTTCTGTTGAATGATTTAAAAGATGTTTTTCAAATTTTACGAAGATATAACATGAAGTTAAATCCAAATAAGTGCATCTTCGGAGTCACTTCGGGTAAATTTCTAGGCTATATAGTTAACCGACATGGAATCGAGACCAACCCAAACAAAATAAAAGCCATTCTAGATATGATACCACCCAAGAAGATAAAAGAGGTTCAGAGGCTGACTAGCCGGATAGCCACCCTGATCCGCTTCATATCCAAATCGACAGACCGGTGCCTACCCTTTTTTAAAGCTATAAAAAAGATTAAGGACTTCGAATGGACTGAAGAATGCCAGCTCGCTTTTGATGAGCTGAAAAGATACTTAGGTACCACCCTAGTTTTAACTCGACCCGAAGAAGGGAACGTGTTAAAGCTATATCTCTCTACGAACAATGAAGTGGTTAGTTCAGTACTGATCAAAGAAGTAGACCGGGTTCAACGACCCATCTACTATGTTAGCAAAATTTTGCAGGATGCAAAAACTAGATATCCGAAGATCGAGAAACTAGTGTACGCACTGATCATAGCAGCCCGAAAACTTCGCCCGTACTTCTAGGCCCACACCATTGTTGTTTTCACCAACAAACCCCTAAGGAAGATTCTGCTCAAGCCCGAGGTGTCTGGAAGATTAACAAAGTGGTCCATCGAGCTAAGCGAATATGATATCCAGTATGAGCCTCGACTAGTAGTCAAAGCTCAGGTCTTGGCTGATTTTGTAGCAGAGTAAACATTCAGCACAACTGTTAAAGCCCAGGTCTACGGGACCCTACCTGTAGAACGCAACACGGGCCTAAGGGTAGAGCGCCAGTGTTATGGGCCCGGGCGTAGGATCTTGTCACGGGTCGGTCCATAGGGAGAACTTCTAGTTTCCCCTTGCCCCTCCCTTTTCGTGTAGACCCTATCATGGCGATCTAGAGGTGATTTGTCCAAGAGATCACCCTAACTCTCCTTTACTCCTCTTCTTGACTGAAATTTTGGATGCCTTTATTCAATAGTAGTGGCTCCTTAAATAGGAGATTACAAGAGTCTTGCTCTTAGGGAGACACCTTGTTGAATAGGGAGACCTCCAACTCTATCTTGATATGATAAGACTGATAAGATAAGATAAGTCTCTCTTAATCCTAATCTAATAAGATAAGATAATCTAATCTACTAACTTAATAAGATAAGATAAGAATAACAAGATAGTCTAATCTAATCTACTGATTGGATAAGACTGTTGCTGCCGAATTGGATAGGATGAGAACACCGGATCATTGCTATTGTTGCTCCCAATACGCGTCCACATCATTACTCCCCTCTTGAACTATGAGCTTGTCGTCAAGCTCAAATTTAGGATGGGTGTCTGGAAACACAATCAAAGGAATCCCGGATAGGTGGAATGACTTTGCCCTCCTGGATCGGGTTCCAATGAAGATGGTTCATCCTCATCTTCCTCTTGTTTCACCAGGAGGCAGAAAAGTCTCTTGCACTTATGCCCTACTGAGTAGAGTTCATCGCAATTAAAACATTGTCCCCTCGCCCTACGTTCTGCCATCTTAGCCCTGGACAAGTGCTTAATAGGCTGTGCAACGACGCTGCTCCCCACACTGGATCCTGATCTAGAATTGTTGCTCGTCTGTGGCTTCAATTCTTGGCTGGCTGCTGAATATGGAACCATTCCGAGTGGTTCCGGGGATGCCCATGCTGATGGAGGCCGCTCCATACTGAAGGTTCCGCGGTTGAGTTGTAGTTTGCATTTGAAAGCGCGAGCTATATTCATGGCTGTAACCAGGTTGGGGGGATTCTGCATTTCCACGTCCACCCGCAGGGGTTCTTCTAACCCAGTGGTGAACATGTCTACCTGCTGGTCCGGTCGCACTGAAGATGTCCTCGTGAGGAGGGTCTGGAACTAGCGCTGGTATTCTGCCACCATGCCGGTTTATTTAAGGTTAATCAGCTCGCCTAAGGGGTTGCTTGTCAATGGGGGCCCAAATCTAAGAAGGTAGTAGGACTTGAACTGGGACCAACTGAGCCTAGGTTCTTCCTGTTCTAATCGATAGAACCAGAGTTGCACTTCCTCTGTTAAGTGAAAGGCGGCTAGGCTTACCTTATCCCGGTCGTCTATCCGTTGATTTTGAAAAAATTGCTTGCATCGGTACAGCCAGCCCAAGGGATCTCTGTTGTCGTTGTACGACGGGAATTCTAACCTACTGTACTTGGGGATGACTGCGGCCCCCTGGTTGCCAAACTGCTATTTGCCAGAAGACTCCAGCAGATCTGGTCGGCGGCCGCTAGTGGCTGTCACCCCTTTTGTGTTCCTCTCTTTGCTAGAAAGGAATAACTCCATCAGACGCCATAGCTCCCTGACTTCGTCCTTGATTTCTCGTACTTCCGAGCTGGTCTCCATGAGCCGGCGCTCGAGTTCGTGGACCCTAAACGATAGCTGCTCCAGATCACCCATGACGCCTTGCTCTGATACCAAAATGTTATGGGCCCGGGCGTAGGATCTTGTCACGGGTCGGTCCACGGGGAGAACTTCTAGTTTCCCCTTATCCCTCCCTTTTTGTGCAGACCCTATCGTGGCGATCTAGGGGTGATTTGTCCAAGAGATCACCCTAACTCTCCTTTACTCCTCTTCTTGACTGAAATTTTGGATGCCTTTATTCAATAATAGTGGCTCATTAAATAGGAGATTACAAGAGTCCTACTCTTAGGGAGACTCCTTGCTGAATAGGGAGACCTCCAACTCTATCTTGATAAGATAAGACTGATAAGATAAGATAAGTCTCTCTTAATCCTAATCTAATAATATAAGATAATCTATTCTACTAACTTAATAAGATAAGATAAGAATAACAAGATAGTCTAATCTAATCTACTAAATGGATAAGACTGTTGCTACCGAATTGGATAGGATGAGAACACCGGATCATTGTTGTTGTTGCTCCCAATACGCGTCCACATCAACCAGTCAACTAAGTACGTCCTCATAGACGGACAGCTGTACAGAAGATCCTTCACGCTCTCTTACCTGCGCTGCTTGTGACCCTCAGAAGCTAAGCATGTACTTCGTGACACCCATGAAGGCTTGTGTGGTGGACACTTGGGGGGCAGAGCTTTTGCACAGAAAGTGTTAAGGCAAGGCTATTATTGGCCCACAATGAAGGCAGATGCACTTGAGCTCGCCAAAAAGTGTGACAAGTGTCAGAGGCATGCCAACATTCACCATTAACTTGTTGCTGATTTGAAATACCTCACCAGCCCATGGCCCTTTGCGTAGTGGGGAATCAACATCCTTGGTCCTTTCCCGCCAACAACAAGGAAGAGGAGGTTCTTGGTCCTTGGTAACAATCACAGTGTGCAACATACAGAGTTTCTTCTGGAAAAACATAGTATGTCACTTCGGACTACCTCGAGTGTTGATATCCGACAATGGGAAGCAGTTCAAAGATGTTAAGTTTCGAAACTGGTGTGCCAAGATGGGGATTCAACAAAATTTTACCTTAGTGGCACACCCCCAAGCGAATGGGCAAGCAGAAGTAACTAATAGAGTGATACTTCGCGAATTTAAAGCTCGCTTAGCTCGAGCCAAGGGATTATGGATGAACAAACTGCCCAGTGTCCTTTGGACCTACCGAACTACTATTAAGACTGTGATGGGTGAAACCCCTTTCAATCTCACGTATGGTACAGAAGCAGTGATCCCAGAGGAAATAGAGGTGCACACATTACGATTGGAGGCTTATGATGAGGAAACGAACAATGGCGAGCTCCGTACCAACCTAGACCTAGTAGAGGAGGTACGAGACTTGGCTTACATTCGGACTGCAACTTACCAACAAAGAGTAGCTTAGTACTATAACGCCCGGGTCAGAAAATGACACTTCCGTGTTGGCAACTTGGTTCTTCGAAAGGTTATGGTACCTGAGCTCGGCATCGATAAACTCAAACCGAATTGGGAAGGTCCGTACCGAGTAAAGCGAGTATTCGGGTAAGGCACATATGAGCTCGAGACTTTGGAAGGGAAGTAGGTACCTCAAGCATGGAATATCAACAACCTAAGAAGGTACTACTTATGAACTTGTAACTCCAAGGAAAAATTTCTTCAAGTCTACGTGACCACCGAACTGGTCGAAAAAGACGACCGGTTGGAGAGAGGACAACGAGTCACCCCAGAAGCCTAAGGGCTATGGTGCCGAGCTAATAGAAGACCTCAACACTATGATAAGTTCTAGTCACCTCTTCGGCATAGGCAGAAAAGTCCTAGTCACCTCTTCGGCATAGGTAGACAAGTCTTAGTCGCCTATGAGGCATAGACAGCTTGGGTGCAAACCCTATGGTGTTTAATTCACCTCGGCGTACAACAACGTAAGGTCAATCCCACCTGGAGTCAAGCTCGTTAGCTCGGCACTTAAGGATAACCAACACTTAGGCAAATGAGTGACCCAGGCATAAACAGATCGGGTATGTACCCTACAGTGTCTGTTCCCCCTGGCATACAATGGTAATTAGATCATTCCTACTAGTGTCGAGCTCACCAGCTCGGGAGTAACCTATACTTAGAAAAACGTTCACTCCTATTTGGTTTAGTTCGCCAGCTCGGGAGTAATCTACACTTAGAAAAATTAGCACACAAAGACTGCAAAACACTTGTATTTCATTGATATAGAACTTCAAGTACAAAAAAAAGAGAGAAATATTACAATTGACCGAGCTCGGAGGCTCAAAACATTGAGCATCACAAAAAGAGGGGGGTCCAAGAAAAGAAGCTTCAATCGGTTCGGGGCTCTTCATCCTTATTGGACACTTTGGCAGGATGATCTGTCTCCATACGGTCCTCACCAGCACCGGTCTCCTCTTCCTCGTTAAGCAGGTCGTCATCACTCTTTGCTTCAGAGTCCGGATCTTTGGCAGCTTCGATGGCCATCTCCTTGGTGATTTTCGATGTGCTTATGGCGCTGAAGTCGAGATGGGGAAATTCACGCCAGGTCAACCACCTGTTGAGTTTAATCCCCTTGCGGTAACCCACTATCCCTGCCTCGACCAACCTTTCCCGAAGCTCCACTGAGGACTTGTACTCCTCAACAACCTTAACCTTGGCCTCCTCCATCGCCTAAAGCAGTAGTTCAGTTCATTCCTTCACATGGGCCTCGAGGTTCTCAACCTCCCTCTTCAATTCCGTTTCACGCTCCTCAAGCTCCTTCTTCTCTGACATCAGCAGAGTTAGCAGCTCCTTCTTAGCTCGCACATCGTTCTTCAGTTGGTTGATCTCGTTGCGAGCTAAGTTTAGTTTGGTGTGGGCATTTCGGGAAGACTCCTCGGCTTCGAGAGCTCGCTTCAGGTTCACCTCAGACTGATAAGCCAAGGTGTGGATGGAAGAGTTCACCTGCCAAGAGAAGAAAACGAGTATCAGTATACAAAAAATCTAAGTACAAGACAATTTGAAAAACAAGTTCAAGAACGTACCACCATAGAGTGTGTGGCCACTCGGGCCCCGAGCTGAGCAACTGGCAAGTCGACCTAACAACAACCTCCTCAGTGAATACCGCATCCTTGTTCTTGAGAAGGCCAAAATTTGGAGTCAAAATGCTCCGAACTAGAGCATTGCTGCCCGAAGAAATGGCGGTTGCTGGGACGAGCTCTGAAGATGTAGCCTCCTCGGGCATGCGGGGTGGGGTGGCCTTGCCCGAGTCCTCTTCGACCAGATCAATTACGGGAGGCTGCTCGGGCTCAGGAATGGCAGCCTCAGTTGTGGTTGCTTCACTCTCGACACGAGACTTTTTGGAGGCTCTTTTCTTTTTCTTCCCCTTCTTCATTCTCCCGAAGAGCTTATCGGTAGGCATGTCGTCCATGGCAGTTGTGATAAAAACAAGTTAAGTCAGATACAGTACCAAAGTAAAACAAATAGAAAAAGTACAGTAAATAGCAACCTACCAGGAGGACTTAGGCCGGCCTGCACGAGCTTCTCCTCGGTCATGAAGTTTTCAAACTTTAGGCCGAGCTCCGCCCAAGATCGGACCTCCTCCCTTGTCTTCAGGTCCAATCTAACACCGGGGTCCTGGATGGCTGCCCTCCAATGAGTTGGGAAGGGTCATCCCTCGATGTTGCGGACCACGAAGTAACACCTCTTCCAGGTCGGGACCTTATTAGGAAGCTTGTGCAACAGTTTGTATCCAAGACGAAGTGACATGTATTAAGTTCGCCTATGCTCGAGCAGAATGTAGGATGAATTTTTCTTAATGGAAAGGATCGAAGAGAAGACATCGAGGTCAAGGGGACAGTTGTAGTCGTGGAAAAGAGAAATGGTCCCTACGATATTACGGATAGAGTTCGGATGTAGCTGGTCAATGGTAATGTTAAAGAATTTAACGATCTCGATTATAAGAGGGTGAAGTGGAAGATGCAGACCGTCTACGAGCTGCTCCTCGAAGATCACGATCTCGTTGTGATCATGATCCCAAGGAATGCTGCCTAAGGGGATGCTATATACTAGGTTGTTAGGGAGTCTGTACCAGGCTACTAAGGCTAGGAGCCTGTCTGCCGTCATTATCAACGAGCCAAAGTTGTCTGGCAGTCGACCTCAGTGTGAGGTCGAAGCCAAGTTACCAGAGGCCCCTCGCTCTCGTTGAGGTGAGTTCACCCCTGGTGGACTGAGGACTACGTCCAGTCTTGAAGTGACTACCTCGGTAGGACAAGGATCCACGGTCTGAGCCGAGGTACCCACATCAGCCCTAGCGGACTCGCCACTCCCGTCTAAAAGGCTATCTAAGCTAAGGCTAGAATATTAAAGGAAAGGACAATGGAATCAAAAGGAAAAAGCAAAGGAAGCTGGACTCACCAAAAGGAAGGCCGAAGAAAAGGAGGCGACCACGGACCCAGAAAAGGCTGATATCGAACTGGAAGACTTGAGCGCGACCTGAAAGATTGCGGTTTTGCGGACTTGTGGTGAAGAAAATGGTTCCTTTGGCCACTATTTATACCCAGTATATCCGAGAATCAACGGTCAAGATCAACACGATCTAACAACTCCTAGGGAAACCGGTTGCATGCCCCCCGAGGTTGAAATCGATTTAGCACGTATTTTAACGTCCGAGGAGCTTATAAACAATGTGACATCCACGCGTAACTAAGACGCGGCCTGGGTCATTTCATGGTTGACCCAGGTGGTTGAACAGACCCGACCAACGGTTCGCCCTTCAAGTCGTTTGGACTTCGTGCCAAATCCACCTAGACCCGCCATGAACTCCCCGGATCGGGTTGAGACCCTTGGCATGGGGAGTGGGTGGGCAATTAATGAAGGGTGATTTGTTACGACCTAGCAAGAAGGGGACACGTAGGCGCGATCTGATCGAGGGGTGACAACTTAGCCAAGCGAACCCAGTTCGCAACATACGAAGCTTGGGTATTCAGCCACCTCGGCCCAAAAAACCACCTCGGTGTAGAGGCACCTTGACACCCAATCCAGTTTGGGACTAAAGAACCGAAGTGCCAGTTCGGGATTAGAGAGTCGAAACGTCACATGATCGACTCCAGAGGCTTCCTCAACGATAAGACTCATCCTAGCTCCGCCTGAATCAGAGGTAAAACGATTAACCTTATCAATATACTACTCTCCTTAAAAAATGGAACAAACCTTATCTACACATCCTGGATATCTCGGAGATCTTTCGTAAGGTCCACGACTATTCCAGTATATAAAGACATGAAACCTCAAGGCAAAGGTACCCATGATTATTCTACTCACTATCACTCAAGCTCTCAAGCATTCAGCTCGCATTCACAGCATAAGTACTGACTTAAGCATCAGAGCGACATTGCCAGGTTAGCTACCCTGGGTTCTCTGATCCACTGTTTTGCAGATCGGTCCAGCTCACCGCCCGATTGGAGTTCGGATCGCCTTCCAGCTAGGAGTATCTAGATCGCGCACCATCAGTCTTCCTTGAAGAAGTGAAAGTATAAGGAACCAAGGTGGTGGTGAGAATGGTGTAGGTTGTAAATTGAATAGAGGAAAACATAATGGAATTAGGGTTTCAGGGGCTCGGGAAAACACTACAGGGTATTGAGAAAAAATAATGAGAAAGGGATCCCCTTCTTTGAAGGAGGGTTTCCCAGTTGTAGAGAGAACGCATACGTGCAAGTTTCAAAGTATCGATACAATATGCCCCATATTGGTTGTATCATATTATATATTTTGGTCTTGACACACCTATTTACAAGTGTTTCAGGACCTTCATTTATTTCAATAAAAAACACTTAAAAAACATAAAAAATCATATTTTGAAAAAAAACTAAAAAAAAACATTGAGCGGTGAGTTTTAGTGTCGATACGCCCCTGCCGATACACAAGGGTGTATCGATACTTTGAACCTTGATACGTGCATGGGATAAAGATCTCTAGAATATTTCTAAAGCAGTTAAGCCAAAGTCTCTAAGCTGATTGGATGAAGACACATGTCAAATCACAAAGTGGGGATCAACTACTGGCTTAGGCGGGCTGTCGTCACCTCTTTACGATCTTACCACGCGTCACTAGTGAGAAAGCACATGTGTTGTAAGGAGATAATAGGCCCGTCTTGCATGAGTACTCATGGGTAGACTTGTTCATAGGCCGGGCCAGGCTTTCACTTGTTATCAATATAATTTACTCAGGCCCGAGTCCGAGCTTGGCTCGACCATTGGGCCTAGATCTTAGGCCGGAGCCCAACCCTCATAAAATCCTGAGGCCTGAGCTTGAGCCCAAAGCCCAAGTTGTTGAGTGTCGACGAATTGGAGGGGAGATTGGGAGGGAGAGAGAGAGAGAGAGATACCATTGTTGGGGAATGGGGTGGCATTGTTGACCGTTGTAGATGTTGCCGACCACTGTTGGGGAAAGGGGAGGCATCATTGGCCGTTGTAGATGCCGCTGACCACTGTTGGGGAATGGGGAGGCATCGTCGGAAAGATGATGGAAACTGCATGTGGAAGGAGAGAATTAGAGAATGGGATGCCTTGTCAGAACTGTTTGCCGCCTATGAAAGGAGATCAAATGATACCGTTGCTAGCCTCGTTGGCCATTGTCTATGGAAGGAGATCAGAGAATGGGACACCTCACCAATCGTCGGTCACCACATGTGGAAGGAGATCAAGGAATGGGACACATCACTGGAGAGATTATACCATTCACCACCTCACCGGTTGCCGGTCATCGCCTGTGGATGGAGATCAGATGATACCATTGCTAGCCTGCTAGTCTACTGCCGGTTGCCGATCTAGAAGGGAAGTTCCAAGCTCTTCTAGGTTTGAATAGAAAACAAGGCTGAGAGAGGAGAGAGTATCGAATGAAAAATTAGGATTTGGACTTATGAATTTAAGAAAACAATATGTATATTATTATATTTTTAATAATATATATTATTATATATATTAATATATAATATTATCAAGCCGGGCCGGACTTTATGTGAAATCCCGAGCCCATGCCCACGGGCCTAAGAACATATTCAAACCCGACCGAGAAGGCCGTCGGGCTACCCGGCCCATGAACAGTTTTACTCGTGGGCAAACCTTTGACTTGGTTGGTAATTGAAGCTGTGTCATATACAGGACGATACTGTGGTTAAATCATCATTGCTGGCATGATCTTATAAACTAAAACTTGTTGACGTTAATGATTCGTGACATTCTTCTGCGCTATTGTAACAATATATAATTCCCTCCTCTTCGAAAATAAACGGTCAATAGTTTTAAGCCTGTTTGGATAGATTTTTGTTTTTATATTTTTAAAATATTAAAGTTTAAAGTACATAAAATATTTTTATTTTGATATTTTTGTTTAGAAAATCATTTATATTATCATTTTCTGTTTGACAAAAACATGTCCATTACAGTTTTGATGGTTTTGCAGTCTAAGACCGGCAATGGTAGTCGAGAGTTTTATCGCATGGTGGCGACATGCATGTGATCCACAGTTCACACAATACAGAAACACTATTTCAAAAAAATATTAAAGTACAAAGTATTAAACTATATCATGTTTCTTGTACTTTAATATTGTATATAAATCTCTCTCTATAGATAGTGTGAGTTTGCTCATATTGTTTTCAATGTAATGTATCTAAGGGGCTCTCAGAAACTCTTGTTTTCCCTGTTTTCGTTATCTGCCACAGCAGCGTAGAGGTAGAGGCATCTGTAGCTTGAGTGAGTCATGCTAGCTTCAATATTGCCTTCCCTAACGCTGTTACTGAATATTGATTCATCACATACCAGACTCAAAACAACAGACGTGAAGAAACTTTGACAATTGTCAAATTTGGATTATCAACCTCATCGGTCTAATTAAATTTTTCATAGTATTCTAGCTTCCTCCCAATTCGAAGGAGTACAAATACAAATATGTATAATATAAATAAATACAAATTAAGTACAAAGTTTTACACTTTAGGCTGCATGTGATTGCAGTGCAATTTCATTTGCACCAGTATAAATGCAAAGAAGTGCAAATGAAAAGAATGCAATTTTTTGTTTAATTTTGTTTTGGGTTTTAATTTATTCTTTTTTCAGATCTTATTTTACTTTATTTGTACTGAAATCAAACAAAATAAGGTAGATTTTGAAATAAAAATAAATTAGTATTTGCATCCAAATCATTTGCACTACCGTATATAATTTTCTATCGGTGCAAATAAATTTACATTGCAACCAAACACAGTATTTACATTTGTATTCCTTCGTAAGACTCGATTTGAAAAGTATAAATATAAATATATATGCTATAAATACATGCAAAATAATACAAAATACAAGGTTTTACACTCTATATAGTACTTGTACTCTTTTCAAACTGAGCCTATTCATACATTACAACACAATTTAAGATGGTAATTAGGCTTCGTTCGCTTTTCGGTAAGTTACTTACCCGGGTAAATGCAGTTACCTAGGTAAGTTTTTCTTGGAAAACACTTATCCGGGTAGATATATTTACCCATGTTCTTTTGTTTCTCATGTAAATAAGGTAATGACCATTTTATCCATAAAAATCCATTATTAAAAAGGCCATTTTTGTCCCATTCAAGTGTTGACAACTTTTCCCCTAGGTGGGAAAGCTATTTACCCACCTAGGAGATGGGTATCATTTATTTACCCTAGTAAGTGATACCTAGGAAAATAAACTTTCCCTGATCCCCACATAAATCTGAAAAAAAAAAAAACATGAGATTATTGATCAATGAAACCAAAATCCCATTCCTATTGACCAACTTTCCCCCTCTCAAAATCCCAAAAAAAAAACATTCAGGACCCATATCGTACTTGGGATTTGATCACAATACCCACCTTCCATAATCCCATCCCTTTAGTGCTTGGTTTTCTTAATCATTTCCAAAGCCTACACGGCATGTATTGTATGAAATTAAAAAAAAAAATGAGAGCAACAGTAATTGCAATTATTGCCCTTTTCTTCAAAATATGAATTAAAGATGCATCTTTTTGGCTTCTCACTAAAACATGTATTAATTAGTAGTTGAGTTGACATTTAACTAATTAATTTAATAAAAAGAAAATAATGCATTAATTATATGTGAGCTCAACTTAACTGTTCACTTGTAAACAAAAAAAAAAAAAGAAAATTTTCTGATTTTGAATAGACGGGCACATCTGCAATTATTGGGCTCTTGGCCCATGGAACGTGCATTGGCTGAAAAGGGCCAAACGAGTATAGTTGATTGAATACGGATCATTCTTAATTAGATTGGATTCAAATTTTTGAAATCGGACGGATAACTTTTACTGCGCTAGCAAGTTGAACCAACTTCCAACGTTTAAATTAAGGCTGTTCGTAAGACCGATTAAATAGACCAAACCCTTTACCAATAAAACCAAACCGACCAATTCAATCTGAGTTGTTTTTTTTGAAAGGTAATCTGAATTGGTTAGTTTTCAACTTTTTCTGTCCGCTTTTTTATCTAATCAAACTATGTTTTCTAGTTTAACAAATTAGTTGTAGATTGTCTTTTGAACCAACACATTAAATCGATAAATCAATCCAAACTGATATGATCCGAATTGGCCAATTGATTTCGGATGGTCTATTTTCAATTTGACCAGGTCTATTTAATTGGTGAAATAGCTTGAAATCAAACCAAACCGACTCATAAACACCCCCTAATTCGAATTGTTGCACGTAGAGCTGCAAATTAACCCTCAACCGTGTTCTAACAAGTGACAGCCCTGTTCATCAATTCTATATCCGGTCAAGAATCATGACTTTCTCAGCACCCGGATCGGTCTTGAGTGGATTGCTATGAAGTATGAACCATGCCAAACAAGCTGTCCTAGATGTATTATATTATAGGTATGGGTGTCAATTGGATTGGATTTGGTCCAATCCGATCCAGTCCAATGTGAGTCCGTTATAAATGGATCAGGTCAAATTGAATTCAATGAATGTTTTGGATCAATTTGGACTGGTCCAATTCAATATTTGGACCGTCTAATCTGTTCAAATTCATTTTGATATAGATTGGTTTCAACCCAAACCCGGTCCATTGTCAGATATATTCTTATCTTATATTAATGGATTAGATATTGACTTAATCTAAGCCAATCCAATATAAATTTGTAACAGATGGACCAAGTCCAATCCAATCTAATAAATATTTTGAATTAGATTGATCCAATCCAATATATCTTATTGGTCCATCCAATTCGTCCAAATTGATTTTGAATTGGATGGGTTCCAATCCAAAACCAGTTCATTAACACCCTTAATTATAGGTTATCTTATCCTGTTTGGAGTTGAGTTTTTTGTAAGTCGATTGAGATTTTTTTTTCTCATAGGCCCATTATTATGGATCCCATTCAAAAGGTGTACTGTCCATTTAGGAACTTGAAAAGATAAGCAGTCTTTATCCATTGCGTACTAGAAAAGAGAAAAAGAACATCTAAATATATCTATCTGTCCACTCTGAGCGAATAAAACTTCGTATTTTCCTACTTGAGTCCAAGGCCTCACTTAGGCTGGTCTACACATGAATAAAAGAATAATCTAAACCGGCCGGCTCATTCTTGTATATCTTATGGTTGGGCTGGTGGTGGTGGTAGTTGAGTCGAGGCCCACCTCATGCCCAATTGAAAACATGCTTTTCAAATTCAAACTGATGATTCACAAGTATGAACACGTTTTTCAGAGATCGAATCAGCAGCCCCCACAACGTCCCACAGCATCCCACTGTGTATTAGAAACATCTCCCGATGATGACAGATGTTTCCAATACATGACGAAGATGTACTGTGAGACGTTTTTCCGATGAAAAAAAAATCAAGGTTTATGGGTGGGGCTCATTGGGCCTGGTAACCGGCCACAAGAGCAAAGATAAGTGTGGTGGTGGGTTGGATGGGGCCCATTGGGCTTGGTAACCGGCAACGAGACGAATCAAGTTTTCAGAGAAAGGAAGGAAACTTCATGCTTATGTGGGAATTCGTCATCTCTAGAGATTTCTGAAGTCAAGAATGAATTTGTAAAAGTCAGAAAATTGGACCTCAGGTGGAGGAATTGTTGGCTTTGTGCCTTGCTGATTGCTGCTGATGCCAATTAAGCAAATTCTCTGGTTCACACCTTGCAAAACCGCACCTTGGTTAAACGTTCTTTGAGTCGTCACAAGTTGGACAGATAATTGGTCAAATAAAAAGCCAACTCCGAGGAAATAAGTCAAGTCCACTCACTGAAGTGGAGAGTCTATATTTTAGTGGTTTAGATAAGATCCTGCAATTTCTGTATAGATTAATTTATCCAGCAATTTGGACTATATTTGGCTTACTGTCTTTCAATTCTTATTCATTCCAAGCAAGAATAAATTATATGAGAGCGTTTGCTTACAAAATTCTTGTCAATTGTCATTGGCCGCAGTTAGTTTAGAATAAAAAAATGAATTTATGGCATAAAAATTGAGCTAACTTGCAATATGAAAAATAATGGTTGTTGACATTCACTGTCGGCATGAAAAACCCGCTGGCATGGTTTTTATCGGCGGATGGCCGGCATCCTGTTATGGAAACATTTGATAACGGATATTGACTTCCGGCCATCCACCGATAAAAATCTATGCCAATGGCTTTTGAGAGCTAGGCCGGAAAATTATGACCACCAGCATAGTTTTTTTTTGAAAAATGAAAAGTAAACAGTATGAGGTTTGATTTTATGATGTTTTACCATATTTTATGACTATTAATATATTATCTCTATTGAATATACTATTATCAATTTGATAAAATTGTTAGATATTTTTTTTACTTTTTCATTTTATTTTTAATTTTATAAATTTTAGATTTCATTTCCATTTTGAAGTTCTAAGCTCATTTCTTCATTTGCACAACTGCATACTCAATTCAACAAAATAATTTCTTTTTAGTTAGCTGTAAATAGATATTTACTACTTCCATAAAAAAATGAATGGAAATGAAATTTGTAACAAAAATGGGTCCAAAATTTATTCTCATTATTTTCATAAAAGGAATTCTTTTTTGTTGAAAAAAAAATATTTAATTTAGAGCAATATTTTCTCATCCTTCTCATTTTTATCCATTATTTTTTTAGAAAGAACGAACAAGAATTAGAGTTAATTAAAGATGACTCTTGAATACTTGAGAATCCATTAAAAGTGGACTATTGACTGAGCCTTTAGTGGGTCAGGATACCGTATACGACTTTGATGTTGGAAAGTTGATGAGATGAAAACACTGCCCATTCATTAAGGAAGCAATTTTATTATAATTGAAGACCTAGTGAAGTCAAGGTCTGTTCTTATATTTTACGCTACTTGAACTAGTTTAATTGTTGATGCATTCATCTCCTTGTCCAGACACCTTCTCGCTTGTTCATGCTCCGAAAACTGTAATATGTGTTAGAAGGAAAATGACCATCTCGGTGATTAGCCAAATAGGAGCTTCTTTTGTTTAATTGTTGATGCATTCATATCCTTGCCTTGTATTAAAGGAAAATAATGCAGCTTCTTTTTGTTTTATTTTATTTATTTAGTGTGTATATATATAGAGAGAGGTACATATAAACATGTATTTTATTAATAAATAATGTATAATTATGTTTTACATGTAATATATGTATTATTTTATATTTAATTTATGTTTTTTAATTCAGTTTTAAATTTTTTTATTTATAAAAAATATTAAAAATTGTAATTTAAAGTCAAAAAAAGATTTTTTTTGGCAAAAATAAGGGGGCTAGATGCCTACAGCCCTTGGGCTGTATAAATCTTGAAAAGTTTAAAAAAGAAAATCATCTCAATTGGACATAGGAATGCAAATTTATAGTCTCCCAAATTTTGCATATACAGTTAGTATGTAACCTGTGACCCGATCATCGGATTGGCTGAATCAACAGTCCAACCATATAGGTCGAACGATTTTTGACCTTTCTCCGGATTTTATTCAAACCAGACCCAAAATCTTGACCAAATAACAGTTTAAGCGGTTCAACCGGCCGGTAAAAATATTGGGTAAATCATATTGGCTGGGCTGGGTTGAGGCCCACAGTGAGACATTAAATGATTATTTTATGACTGATATGAGGCATTATCACTGACTCCACAGCCCACTCAGCAGCTGTTGTATTCAATTGTATGTTGCTTGTTGGGCCTCTTTACTGGGCGACCCATTAATGTTATTTTGTGCCATTGGACTGGACCTGCGCGGTGGCCATGTTTTCACTCCTCTATTTGGCCTCACCACCATGTATTGCAGATTTTCCTAGTCCTAAGTCATACTTTTGAGCACCTGATTTGGAAAGTCTTTGACCTAAGGCCAATCAAGAGAGAAGATTAAGACAATGGCTGTATAACGGGGTGTGGAACAAATGATAAAGGCTCCATACTAGATATAAAAACGAATTGAGATTTCCTCTTCACATAGTGCACCTTAACCGATCTCACAGCCCTCTCTCACCATGTTTTGAAAATATTTTTCTAGAAATAACAATATAAAGCAAGGTTTTTAAAATTGACTTGGCGACCGAACCGGTCAGGGGTCCGGTTACCGGGTTGAACCCGAACGGTTGGCCCATTCTAACCAAAAAATAATAAAATTTAAAATAATTAAAAAAATTGAAAAACGGTCAAAACCATTTGAATGATTCAAATGATTTGAATGATTAACCGGCTGATTCAGCGGTTTATTGGCCAAAATCAATGATTTTAAGGAAAAAACGATTTAAAGAAAAATAAAACCGATTAAATGACCAGTTCCTGATTTTTCTGGTCTGATCATCTGGTCTAATCCGATTTGAAAAACCATAATATAAAGTATGGTATGAGATATTCCCGATGTACAAGTAAGGCGCTGTAAGGTTGTTGTAAGAAGCATATCCGAACTCTCATAAAATACATGGCCTACTACCACCCATTCTCTCACTTGGCATTTGTGGCTGATGTAGAACATTATAATTCGTTCTAGAACAGGCTACACATCCTAATCAGAATTATCAAGAGGGAGGTCTGAAACGTCTGCTGTCTTAATTTGTGCTAGGCTATTCTATCAACAAGATGTAAGATGTCAGCTCAATCTATATGGGCCCCACGTGTCAAAGGTGATATATTGATCAAGCAAACCAACGTCATATAGATGTCATTTATGTTATAATAAGGTCATTCAGTCGTGTGCATGATGTTTGGTTGGGCTCATAGGTCAAGATTTTATTAATTACCCAGTTCAAAAAATCGAAGGCCTGAGGAATGGAGCTCTCAATAGATCGGGTCTGGTTCGGAGCAGGCTGCATCAGTGCCTTCCATAGGATAGACCCAGAAGCGAACTAATTCTTTATTCGAATAACCGGGTCTGACTATTTAGACCCGATTATACTTTCATATATATATATATATATCTAGAGAGAGAGAATTATTCTATATATAGTGATTATCTATAAAAATAATAACTTAAAACTTCATTAACTTTTAATAAAAATTACAGTAAAATAATAAACTGTTTATATGTTGATAAAACAATATTTTTAACCAAAATTATCTTATATATTATATGAAAAATTTCCTTTGAGGCATAAGATAATGAAAATTATAGAAAAGGGAGATCGGTATATATTATTAACTAAATAATCAGTTGATAACAGCAAAAACCAATTTTGATCCAACTATTAGAACCAACATAATCGGTTTGGTTGGATTTGGTAGACCCGACTCATTAACAGCTATGGAAAGGAATCAAGATTTGGTAGATCTTCCTTTCGAGTTTCCTAAGACAAGTTTAATGTTTTTTCTCATATATCATTAATTTATTTAGGCCTCGTTTGGTTCTAGGAAATAAAGGGTTATACTAGATAGTCTTCTGATCATGCTCATTCATATAGTCATATAGGGGATTCTTTGAAAACTATTCACCTGCTAAATATAAAAGATAAAGAGGTATGTAGTTTCTATTTTTGCTTTTTAAAGCTTAATACTTCATTTATCGATGCTCAGGATACAAACAATCAGCAAACCAAAAATAATAATAACAAGCTTGCCCAAACTTTTGCTTTATTATCTACTATAACAAAGTATATAAAAGAAAATATATTCTAAATTTTTAATCAAGGTATTTAAAACGGGATCAGACAAGGAACCATTCTATGGACCAGCTCTTGGGTCGAACGGTTTGACTGTCTGATTCAAATAGATAGTCTACTCAGACTTAAAAAAATAAAAATAAAAAACAATCAAAAACTATTGTCCGGTTTGATGGTTTGATCACTCAAGTCAGTAGTTTACTGATCAAATCAATAATTTTTTTTAGTCTGATAGAGGAAAAGGAACCTAACCCCAAAAAGATGGCAAGTAGTATATGAAGAAGTGAGGAAGCTACTGACTATGGACTTCGTAAAAGAACTCCAGTACTCGAGTTGGATAGCAAATCCAGTGCTGGTGAAAAAGGCCAATGGGAAGTGGCACATGTGCATTAATTACATAGACTTGAATCGAGCTTGCCCCAAAGACAATTTCCCCCTTCCCTGGATAGACCACCTAGTACACGTGACCTCAGGGTACAAGCTATTGAGTTTAATGGATGCATACTCCGGCTACAACCAGATCTTGATGGACCCAATGGATGAAGAGAAAACAACCTTTGTGACCCAAACTGGCTTGTATTATTACAAAGTCATACCTTTTGATTTAAAAAAACGCTAGATTGACCATCCAACGACTTGTAAACAATGTATTTTCAGATTTGATTGGAAATAAAATTGAACGTTACGTTGATGATATGGTTGTTAAAACTCAGTTTTTGCATGATTTAATCACTGGCCTCAACCTTGTTTTTACTATTTTAAGAAAATTTAATTTGAAGCTCAACCCTAACAAATGTGCTTTCGGTGTGACCTCAGGCAAGTTCTTCGGGTACATCGTCAGCCAATGTGGTATTGAGGCCAACCTAGAAAAAATCCAAGCAATCCTAGACATGTGACCTCCTAGCTCGATTAAGGTAACCCGAAAGTTAACTAGGCGAATAGCTGCCCTAAACCAATTTATGTCTAAGTTGGATGGGAAATGCCTATCCTTATTTAAAGCTATAAAAAAAAGCCAAAGTTTTGAGTGGATCGAGGAGTGTCAACTCGCTTTTGATGAGTTGAAAAGATACCTCAGTTTGCCTCCCCTATTGACCAAACCTGAGACCGGGGATGAGCTCAAACTTTACCTCTCTACGAGTGATGAGGTGGTTAGCTCTATCTTGATAAGAGAAGTAAATAAAGTATAGCGACCTGTCTACTATGTGAATAAGGTCCCACATGCTATTGAGACCAGGTACCCAAACATAGAGAAGCTTGCCTTTGCGCTAGTGTTGGCAGCTCGAAAACTAAGTCCCTACTTCTAGGCCCATACCATCGTAGTCCTGACTGATTGACCTCTGAGGCAAATCCTTCAGAAGCCCGAGGTCTCGAGGAGACTGATGAAGTGGTCAATAGAGCTCAGTGAATCGACCAATTTTGCAACCACGCCGGAGGTTTCAACTAGTGCGCGCCAGCTCCAGCTCGTGAGATCGCAAGTTGGGATGAGGAGCCTTGGATACTCCATGTGGACAACTCATCCAACCAGAATGGAAGCGGAGCTTGGTTAATACTCTACGGACCTAGCGAGGTGAAACTGGAATACGCACTCCGATTTTTGTTCCGAGCTTCAAACAACGAAACCGAATATGAGGCACTCATAGCCAGGCTGGTGCTATCAAGAGAAGTCAAGGCCAAATATCTTGTGGTCTGCACTGACTCCCAACTCATGATAAACCATCTAAATGGTGAGTATGAGGCTTGAGAACCTACCATGTCGGCCTATTTAGCCAAGGTGAGGGAACTCCTACCCAGCTTCCACTCTTGGCATCTCCAAAAAATTTCGAGATCAGAAAACACAGAAGACGACACCCTCTCCAAGTTGGCAAGTGCAATAGACTTGACCAAAAGGATAGTCCACATAGAAGAGATACCTCACCCATCAATTGAGAAAAGGGAAGAAGAGGTTGCCCATATAACAACTATAGAGCTGAGCTAGATATATCCAATTTTCGACTACCTAAGATGTTATGGTCGCATTCCTCGGAAAGACGTACCATCGCCGCCGGCAGCAATAGGAACCTGACCCACCGCCAGATTAGATTAGATCATCTTGCTTGTTCTTATCTTATTCTATTGCTCTTATCTTATCTTGTTAGTAAGTTATCAGATTAGGATTAGTTTATCTTGTTATCAGATTAGGATTAGTTTATCTTGTTATCAGATTAGGATTAGTTTATCTTGTTATCAGATTAGGATTAGTTTATCTTATTATCAGATTAGGATTAGCTTATCCTATCCTTAGCAAGATAGAATTGGAAGTCTCCCTATTCAGCAAGGAGACTCCCTAAGATTAGGACTCTTGTAATCTCCTATTTAAGGAGACACCATTATTGAATGAGGATATCGAATATTCAATCAAGAAAAAGAGTAAAGGAGAGTTAGGTGATCTCTTGAACAAATCACCATTAGGGCACCTAGATAGGTCCATCAAGAGCAGGGAGGAACAAGGGAAAACATAGGGTTTTCCCCGTGGACCGACCCGTGACGAGATCCTATTCCCGGGCCCATAACATACAAGGCATATTGCCGAAAGAACGAAACACAGCTCAACGGATAGAATGACAAGTAGCTTGTTATGTGATAGTAGGCGAGCATCTTTATAGAAGATCTTTCACATTGCCATATCTCTGATGCCTACACCAAGTTGAGGCAGACTGGGTATTACATGAAATCCACGAAGGGCTCTGTGGGGGGCACCTGGGGGCAGGGCCCTAGCTCAAAAAGGCCTACGACAAGGGTACTACTGGCCTACCATGAAAGCAAATGCAGTTGAGCTCGTCTAGAGATGTGATAAGTTCCAGCGAGATGCCAATATCCTACACTAGCCATTAACTAACTTGAAATATTTAACCAACCCGTGGTCGTTCGCACAATGGGCCTCTTCTTACCAGCGAAGGATCAGAAAAAGTTTTTAGTGGTGGCGGTAGAACATTTCACAAAGTGGGGAAGCCGAGCCACTGGTTACTATAATAACTCGTAATGTTCAAAACTTCTAGAGAAACATCGTCTGCAAGTTTGGCCTACCAAGAGTACTGATCTTGGACAACGAGAAGCAGTTTGAAGACATCAAATTCCAGGACTGGTGTGCACAAATGAGAATAAGGCAGAATTTTACCTCGGTTTCTCATCCCCAATCCAACGGTCAGGCTGAGGTAACCAACAGGGCCATCGTCCACGATCTCAAAGCTCGATTCTCTTGAGCTAAGGGTTTGTGGGTGGATGAACTGCCCAGTGTGTTGTGGGCCTACTGAAAAATTTTCAAAACAACAACTAGTGAAACACCTTTCAACTTGACGTATGGAACCGAGGTTGTAATACCTACAGAGATGGAAGTACCAACACTGTGGTCTAAAGCATTCGATGAAGAAACCAATGAAGAAGATCTATGAGCGAACCTCAACCTAATAGAAGAGGTGAGAGACCTGGCCTATATTCAAATTGCAGTGTACTAGCAACGTGTGGCTCGATACTATAAGGCCCGAGTTAAGAGACACCAATTTAGAGTTGGCGACCTAGTACTCAGGAAAATTATGGTGCCCGAGCCCGGTGTAGGAAAGCTCGGTCCAAACTGAGAAGGCCCCTACAGAGTCTCTAGAGTGATAGGTGGAAATGCGTATGAGCTCGAAACACTCGAAGGGAAGGTAGTACCTCGGACCTGGAATATAGACAACCTACGTAAGTATTACCTTTGAAGTTTGAAGTGAAGTGTTTCGATTTGCGTAAGTGAGTTCACTATAATTCACTAAGGCACTTCATGACTAACCAATAGCTCAGTCAACAATCACAAAAGGCAAAATCGACGATCTAAAACTATAGAAATATATTCAACCAGCATGACAACAATTCGACCAAGATAATAAAGTGAGCCAAGCGACCCGCGAACCAACCAAACCAATTATCCCCATTGAGAATTACTCTCTTCGCCGAGCTGATGCCAGCTCGAGAGTGGGGGGAAATTGATGAGGGGTAATTTGGTCCTCCCAATCAGATAGCGACACGTGGCCTCCAATCAACACCTCGACACCAAGTCAGAAAACCAACTCGATAAAAGTAGCTCAGAGCATCTCACCCAGGCCGACCTCCACCTCCACCTCAACAAGACTGAACTAGTAGACCCTGTAAGATTACGACGAGCTATACTAGGATTCGGTCAAGCTGTAGGGATCCAGGGTGACCTGTGAAGGAGAGCTCCCTTACAGCCCCCTATAACGTGCTTCCAAAAGCGCCGACACCTCGACCATTATAACAGTTCGCCTTGTCGCATGCCTCGACTTTACTCAGGTGGACCATAACCTCTGCGGGGATCTCGTAACTGACGCATTAACGTGCCAAGTAAAATGGAAAATGGCTCCACAAGGAGCTCAAGACCGTTACCCAGAAGCCCCTGAGGCCAAGGACTTATAAAAGGCACCCAAACCCACTTGAAAGGTACATGCACTGAATACTCTAGAGTTCTCTCAATCTCTCAAAAGGACTCCCAAACATCTTCTGAGTTAAGCATCTGTGTGCCCTCCCCGAGTAAAAGACACCCGAGCACTCTCACTTTTTCTCCTTGCAGCATACATCAGCTTGACCACCTTTCAGCTCGGCCCTAACCAGGAAACATCCAAATCGGAATCTGAGTCATTAGACACTAGGGAGCTTCTAGATTGTGCGACATTAGGCCTTATAACTCTAAATCATTAAGGTAAAGCATGAATGGGGTGCTGATGGGTACTTGTTACATAATAGGAGTTAGAGATGGCAATTTTCCCCACCCCCGACAAGGACCCGACTTTCCCAACCCGATGGGGATTGAGGTCCCTGCCCCACCCTGACCCCAATTATATGTGTGTGTGTGTGTGTGTGATATTATTTATTATAGGGAGAAGTACGGATACACACGATGCAGAATTCTGAATTCCAGCCCCCCCCTACAACTAGCCCTCTCCCCCCTATAAATCACATCCTGCTCGTGAATTTGGCATCAAATCACGGTCAGGATGCATTCCCCCTGTACTTTGGGCCTAGAAAATTCTGATCTGGGCTGATTGGTACTTCTCCCTTTATTATATGAGAGCATATTTAAAACATTTTTTTTTGTATTTTAAAATTTTTATTTATTTCAAGTAAATTTGTTTTTCAAAAATATTGTTATCTAAAAAAATTTCAGGGATTCGGGTCTCCATAGAAAATCCATCCCTAGCGGGGATCGGGGATAGGGATAGGGATTAATTTTAGAATCGGGGTCGGGTACGGGGAATATGACCCTTGCCCCAAACCCGCCTTGTTGCCATTCCTAGTGGGAGTGGCCCCTCCACAAGCATCAACAAGTAGTATTTTCTACCAATTACACAAATGTTAAACACATTATTTGCACAATATATATGCACGGGTTTCGTTTTCCAAGAGTGTGGATTTGTGATGCATTACATACATATTAATTTCTCAAGGAACCATCCATTCATACCTTGTGTAGAAATTTCTCAAAGGACCAATGATAAAATTTATGGGGACCACATTGCGAGGTTGAATGATTATAAGTCCCATTTATATATATATATATATATGTCTCTCGTTGTAGAAAATTTTCTGGTTTTTTTTATTTTTCTTAGATCCATGTAATTATTCTAGCAATGAATGTGAAAACAAAGACGTTTAGACTAGAAAAACATCTCCCACCCACCTATGCTGCCTCCACAATGAGAGGTTTAATACAACTAGTCTCCCAAAACAAGGATTAAAGTATCGGTATCGAGTATCGTATTAGACAATTTGGATACGGATATGCTTCGGAAATATATAAATGTGGACAAAAAATATAAAAACACTTGGATACGATAGGAAAATATATAAAAAATACATAAATATATTAATAATATTAAATTTAAGGTGAAATAACAACAAATATTGTATATATATATAATGTATATTTTAATGATGTATATGAAAGAATATATTGCAATTAATATAATAGGATGCATAGATACCAAACAATTTTACTGATAATGTATCAATCAAGAATCCAAAATGCAATACATATGCTCCTATTATATTTTAATTATTATATCATTATTCTCTATTTCACTATTTTTACATTTTTACATTAACAAAAAAGTCAACTAAATATTAAATTAAATGTAAAGTAAAATATCAATTAGTAACTTATAAAATATATCATCCCAATGTAAATTACATCAAATATATAAAAATTTTTAAGATATATATCATATGCAAATTCACAATTTTTAACTACTAAAATGATTAGTCCTTCTAGAACTATTAATCCTTCCAGGACTCCAGGTTGCCTTATATTCGCTGGATCCCAGCCAATTGGTTTAACCCAGGTCCCAACTTCACATCCATTAATTGAAGTGGTGTTTATAACCAACCCTACAAACAAGGTTGAACATTCATAGGCAACCCATATATAGGAAGATTGTCTCTATTTGAAATTTGTAACAGACAACATCTTAATGAAACACCTTGCTTACCCAACCACCATTTGACTAATGTAGTCTATGATAATGGATTCTAGAACCATATTCTACTTGCTAAAGAAGCTACTGCTTCATCCATCCATATATATAAGTTTGTCAATGTATGTGACATCATATCACCATGACTTTCTCATCCCTATTTTCCCATCTCTGAATATCAAGCTTGGTGATGTATAAATGTGATTAATGATTCAATTAGCATCATTAATTCATTGAAGATCCACTCCATCGGCATTAATTTATTATATTGTTTTTGGTGATTGGAGTGCACCAAACAATAACTTTCTACCGCCCCTCTCAACCTAGTTACATTGCATTTGGCATTTCTTATTTTAAGGATTTATCTTCTTTTTGCAATTAAAAGTTGAGATCCTTTTGGTTTGTAGTCAAAATTGGAATTAAAGTTCTTCAGAGTCAGAATTGAAATGGTCTATTCCCATAGTCTATTTGGTTCAAACAAGAATGAGATTAGGAATTGGAATCGGCAGGAATGAGATTTCATTCAGGAAATGGCCATTCCCTCAAATGGGAGAATGCCATCCCAGCAGGAATAGGAATGGGATTCCGATTCCACCCAACCAAATAGTTGGAATCAAAATAGCCCATTCCGATTCTAATTCTAAACCCCTATTCCTGGGAATCAAACGGGGCCCAAATATTCATAAGGGAATTTTAACTACAAAAGGAGGATAAATCCTTAAAATACGGAATGTCAAATGCAACCCAGGTTTCTTGCAAAACACGTCTTCCTGCTATGAAAGTTACTTACCCGGGTGGGCATTATAACTCTAAGGCCCCATTCACTTTTTGATAAGTTACTTACCCGGGTAAGTGCATTTATCCATGTTCTTTTATTTCCCATGCAAACAAGACAATGACCATTTTAGCCATAAAAATGCATTATTACAAGGAACATTTTTGTCCCATTCAAGTATTGGCAACTTTCCCCCAAGGTGGGAAAGTTATTTACCCAGGTAAGTGATACCCAGGAAAATAATAAACTTTTCCTGCTCCCCACATAAATCTGAAAAAAGAACATGAGATTTTTGGTCAATGGGAATTAAAATCCCATTGACCAACTTTCTCCCTCTCAAAATCCAGAAAAAGAACGCCCCCTAAATGGTTAGGGTAAGGTAAGAATGGGGTGTTGATGGATACTTGTTACATAGTGGGAGTTAGGGATGGCGATTTTCCCCACCCCCAACAGGGACCCAGCTTCCCCAACCCAATGGGGTCAGGGATGGGGATTGAGGTCCTAGCCCCACCCTGACCTCGATTATATATGTGTGTGTGAGTGATATTATTTGTATTATTTATTATATCAGAACATATTTAAAACATTTTTTGAATTCTAAAGTTTTTATTTATTTAAGTAAATTTGCTTTCCAAAAATACTGTTATCTAAAAAAATTCAGGAATTCAGGTGTCCACAGGGAATCCGTTCCTGATAGGGATCAAGGACAAGGAGAAGGATTAATTTCAGAATCAAGGTCGGGGACGGAGAATATGATTGCCTGCCCATGGATTCAGCAGTAGTTTGAAAGGTTGACCTATTCAGGAATCTTCGGATCTATGCTTATTTTCAACTCCCCGAAGCATTTCATCGCTTACTATGCCCTTCCTCGTCTCTGGGTGCCTAGGTATCCACCGTAAGCCTTTCCTCGTTTGAACCTCACCCCAAACCCGCCTTGTTGCCATTCCTAGTGGGAGTGGCCCCTCCTCAAGCATCGGCAACTGGTTTTTTTCTACCAATTACACAAGTGTTGAACACATTATTTGCACAAATATATACACATGGATTTTGTTTAACAAGAGTGCGGATTTATGATGCATTATATACATATCAAACCATCCATTCATACCTTATGTAGAAATTTAATAATCTTGATGAGCCGAACGGCTTAGGTATGTAGCAAACTGCAAGCTAAAGAATCAATGATAACGAACATCTCTCGTTACTGAAAATTCTATTATAATTTTTTAGTTTTTTATTTTTCTTTTTTCTTAGATCCACATAATTATTCCAACAACGAATGTGAAGACAGAGATGTTTAGACTTCTAAAGCATCTCCCACCCACCTATGCTGCCTCCACGATGAGAGGTTTAATACATTTGGCCTCCCAAACCAAGGATTAAATTATTGGTATCGGGTATTGTATTGGATAGCTTGGATACGGATATGGATACGCTTTGAAAACACATGGATACAGACGAAAATTACAGAGACGCTTGGCTACGATAGGGAAACATATAAAAATTTCATAAATATATTAATAATATTAAATTTAAGGTGAAATAACAACACATAATGTATAAATATATATAATGTATATTTTAATGATGTATATGAAAGAATATATTACAATTAATATAATAGGATGCATAGATACCAAACAATTTTATTAATAATGTATCAATCAAGAATACAAAATACAAAACATATGATCCTATTATATTTTAATTATTATATCAGCTATTCTCTATTTTACTATTTTTACATTTTTAAATTAACAAAGAAGTCAACTGAAATAATTATATTTTAATTTAATGTAAATTAAAATATTAATTAATATTAAAAATTCTGTAAAATTTCAAAATACATATTATATGCACATTTATAAATTTTAAGTACTAAAATAATTATTCAATTATTATAATTACTATTTCTATAAATTTTCTAATGTTAAAAATCTTTTTTCTTTTTGATATATCTAGATGTATATTAGTAGACTAAGTCATGTGCAGATTTATAAATTTTAAGTATTAAAACATTTATTCTATTATTAATATTATATTTGTATAAATTTCTTGAAATTGAAATTATCTTTTGAAATAAATGTGGATTTGATATTTTATTTATTGCATCATTTTATAAAATTCTAATTTTGAATAATGTTTTTTTATTTCTTAGTTGGAATTGTTAAACATAAATATTTAATGTGTTTGGATTGCCTTTCGACAATAATAATAAAGGTTGTTTTATTTTACATATTCACATAACTGTTGGGGTAGTTTCATGGCTTAAGAGTGAGTCTGTTAGGGTTGTTATCATTATTAGTCCAGGTTCAAGTCACCTCAGTGCTTTTTTTAGGAAAAGGCGTTACAATGCACTATGGATTGAAATATATCTGTATGGTCCACTCATGACCATATGGGAACCTCTGTTACATACACTCCAAGATTAATTGTCATTTAAATCTTTCTTTCTTCTCTTTCAAACCTTTCATTGAACTATTTCAAATCTTTCTTCTCGTTCAAATGTTTCAGATTTCAAACCTCTCAGACATCTTAGGCACTCTTGTACATTTCAAATCTTTAAACCATCTCAGATATACATTTCAAGACCGTTTGTATTCTCTTCTCTTTCAAATGTTTGCAGTCTCTTCCTATCTCAGATATACAACTGTTCCAAACTCTTCTTAGGACATTTCAGATCCTCTAGGTTGCAAACTCCTTTTGGGACGTTTCAGTTGCACCAACTGTAGTTGTTTCAGTGGTTCAGATTTTCCTCCAACTTTCATACGTTTCCAAACATGAGGTAGGATTTCAAACCACTTCTATATTGTAAACACATGTATAAACAATTGGAAAAATGGATTTAAAAATAAAGAAAAACCGACAAAAAATTGTTGTAACGAATCGGGTTGATGCAAGACCTGTTTTCACAATCCGGGCAAAGAAGATGATCAAAACAGTCTGTGATGACCCATTTTGACAATCCGATTGCGGCTAGGCGGGTCGTCATAGACCCAACCCATGTACGATACAAGTCCGCTGGATTTGTGTACAATATGAGCAGTTCGACCCATGCACAATACGGGTCAACAACAACAACAATAATAGTAATAATAATAACAAAAGTAATAGTAATAGTCGTAGTAATAATAATAATAATAATAATAATAATAATAATAATAATAATAATTAATAATTATAGTTAATCTTTTAAAATTATTATGATTAAGCATTGTTTTAACCAATTATAGTTAATTAACATGAATGTAATTATCAAAAAATTACATTTAATTACCAAAATTGTCATAAATTAGTTTTAGCCAAGAAAATGACCAAATATTATAGTATTTTTAATTATTAGCAGTATTAATTACTTTTCATAATTAAAATTATAGTATTTAATTATCAAAAATAGTGGTTGTTTTATAATTAACAGTAGTTACCTTTTAACATTAATTTTAAAGAATTATGGTAATTTGAAAAAAATACCAAAAAAAATAATGGTTAATAGTAAGTAATTAATAGTAATATAATTAAAATTAATTATTTTTATAAAAGTAATTAACAGTATTTTTAATAAAAAACAGTATGAATAGTTTTATTAAAAAATAAATTATTTATTAATTACAATATTTTTAATAATTAATAGTATTTTAATAAATACAATATTTATTAAAAAACAATATTAAAAATAATTATAGTATTTAATGATATTTTTAATTTACATTATTTATTAATTAATAGTATTTTATTAATGATGTTGCTCAATCCGAGGTAATGCACGAGCTGAGGAGAGGAACCGGATAATCCTTACTAACTAGGTGGTGTTGAGCTTACAAGGATGGTGTCGCGCTATGTAATCTGCGATCAAGAGAAGAAGTCAGAGGCCCGAAGAGTTATCCCTGGGTAGGTACTCCGACGCTCAAGTCATAGAGAGGGTGGTGAATGATTGGGTCGAGCAATGAGGGTGCTGGTTCGAGCAAAGTCACAGTATGGGTGCTAGATGTTGGGGCCCCTTACCTTGAGCATGGAGTACCTTTTTATAGCTGGGGGTCCGTCTCCTGGTCGGATTAGGGTTCCGTGATAGTCGGGATAGAGCTCTCTGCCGAGGTTACCGGAGTAGAGTCCTACTCCTCGGCGGAGTTGTCTTTCACCCTTATCTGTAGTTGGGCTTATCCACATGGTGTGTAGCTAACGTGGCTGGAGGGATAAGTTGGGGGACACCGGTAGTAACATAGCTCGGTCGGGCTATGCAGACATTGCCGAGCTGAGCCGACATAGCCAAGCTGAGCCGGTGTGGGAGCTATGCTGACATGGTCGGGCGATGACTGGGCGGCCACATGTCTCTCTGGGCTAGCTCAGCCATGACCCCAACACCACTCCCCTAGTTCCGAAGTCGAGGAACAAGGTTCTCTTGGTTCGTTGCTCGGCTGAGGAACTTCCGGGCATGCGTATTGTCCGTGTAGCGTTGGTCATTGCCGAGGGTCTTCCAAGCTGTTGCCTTGTCCGTGCTGTGTTGGTCGTTGCCAAGGAGTCCTTCGATCATCGGCTGCAGAACTTAAATAAGAACCAAAGTTTCGATTCCCAAACCACTCCCCCAGTTCTGCTGTCGAGGAGGGAGAATGCTCGGCCGGACTATTGCACAGTCGTGTAGCCTTTTTTGGCACTAGGGTTCAGTTGAGGTTGATACCAGGCATTCCGGTTGGGCCAGCGTCTCTGAGCAGCCCAGTCGAGTGTTAGACAGTTTTGTATGCCCTTAGCTTCAATCAGAATGATGTACTTTATGAGTTTATTGTAAATGAATAAAAGTGCATATTTGATTCATGTTCCCTTGGTATGTTTCTGTGTAATACCCTTAAACTGGACACTTAATGAGACTCGTATTGGAAATTGTATTTGATTGGAAATCGTATTCCCTAAATTTAGAATACCATATTCAAGGATCTTACTTGAACCATAATCGAACCAGATTTAAACCAAAAGGTAAAAGGGAGGAATATACCTGATCCGGAGAAGCAGTATCTCCCAAAGTTGGTGTTCACACCCAAAGAAGAAACCAAGATCCGCTTCTGTTGAAGATGGCACAGCTGTGGATGGAACGGAACCAGCAGGGTGCATCCTACACACTGGATCCTTCGCAAGAATCCTCTGGAAACTCTAAGCACCGAATCTTCTTCAGTCTATCTTGCAAGACTGATGTCAAGAACTGATTTCTTGACTTCCTATTGTTGCAAAGATCGAATATTGCAAGAGTGAATGGCGGCGGCAGGAGGAGAACTCCAGGGACGAAGATGGCTGAACTGCTTCTCTTCTCTCTAGAGTATGAATGAGATCTAATCTCAATTCGCAGAGAGTTTTCTTTTTCACAAACCCTGATTCGAATTCTGATATCTTTCTATTGGGTTTCTCCTCTTTTTTCTTGATTAAGTAACCTCCTAATTAGGAGTTATCCCAATCCAAATCTGTATTTGGATAGGGGGTTATCTTAATCCTATCTGCAGATTAAGTTAGTTTACTCCTAATCTTATCAGGAGGTTACCAGATTCAAATCTAATTTGAATTTGGTGTCCTGGAGTGGATAAGGTTAAAGGCCCAATCCTTTTACTAACATTAATCTCAGATTCGCCCTATAGATGGGTGATCATATCAGCCCAGCTCGAAATGGGCTTTTGGCCCATTATATGTTCAGTGTTTAACTAGTTTCCAATCTGCTGCCCAGTTGGGCTTCTTTGTATGGCGTGGGACCCAAGCATTGATCTACACACCAGCCACATGGGTTCGGCCCAGCCTTTAATACAAGGCCCAGCCAAATTCACTGAAAGACTCCGTAAACCCCTAAGCCCATCATATGGACCCTATGGGCCCAACACTTACATTAAGTGGTCCTTGGGCCAAGCCATCTTATAAAAACCCAGGGACTGTGGGCAGGTGCAAGATTAGCCCATCAGGTACTATCCTAAATGGTCTTACACTTAACCTCTCAGCCCTTAATGATCAAGCACTGCCTGACAAGAGAGGACCTCTCCCTCGGCTGCAAGGAACAATGCCGCACTCTCCATTCACATGGATCCCGGGAATTAAAACCATTTGCAAATATTTTGAAACCGTACATAAATATATATATATATATATTAATTTTGCAAAACAAAATTCCAACGATTGAAAACAACTGCCGGCAGTTTGGTTTCCATCAGAGAGAGTGCCTTTCCCGATCATTACCCTTTGTCCGACAAAGGGGCTGATCCCGTCACTATGATCACCCACTGAGATGAATTCTCAAACTGTCCCAACATACCCAGGTTTTGACCCCCATCTAAGGATCTCACTGATTGGCATATCAAAGACAGCCCGATCCGACACCTAGTGAGATGTCATAATCGAGTCTAGGGGTCTGGTGTAACTTTCCTATTTTGCCCATCTATCTCCAAGGTCCAGGGCAATACTGGAAATTTGGTCCGGTTCAAGGATTCAAGTAATCCCATACTGCATGTGCCTTGGGTCTTACCCTGGTGGCTGAGACAGGCCATCCCAACACTTGGTGGCACACCAGTATCAGCCTTGGCAGGATAAATCTCCCCAGACTTATCCAATGACTATGAACACTTAAAACTAACATGAGTCTCTATAAGTGTCCAGCTTTAGGGTCTTACACAGAATTTAACCAAACAACATGAGTCAAACAGCTCCCACTTGCACTTAGGTCCAATCTGGTACTAGCCGGAGTCCCATACTTTCCACGTGTTTCTCAAACACCTTCTGTGTCAGTGGCTTAGTCAATGGGTCTGCCACATTATCCGTTGATGCTACCTTCTGAATTAGGACGTCCCCTCTACCAACGATCTCTCGTAGTACATGGTACTTTCTCTCGATGTGCTTTGACTTCGAGTGAGCCCGAGACTCTTTAGCCTAGGTGGTCGCTCCATTGTTGTCGCACAACAACGGGATGGGTGAAGTGCTGGATGGAATCACTCCCAATTCGTGTATGAATTTCTTCATCCACACGGCTTCCTTGACAGCTTCACTTGCGGCAATGTACTCGGCCTCGGTTGTGGAGTCTGCAATGGACCCCTGTTTACTGCTTTTCTAGCAAACAGCACACGATCCTATTGTGAAAACATACCCAGATATAGACTTTCTATCATCTGGATCTGACTGGAAATCAGCATCGATATATACCCTAGAATTTGCAGTGAACTACCATCGAATACCAGACAAAACTCTTTTGTCCTTTGAAGGTATTTGAGTATGTTCTTCACAGCAGTCCAATGCTCCTGCCTTGGGTTTGCCTGGAATCTTCTTACCACACTCACCGCCTGAGCAATGGCCGGGTGAGTGCACAACATGGCATACATGATGCTCCCTACGACTGAGGCATAGGGAACGTCTCTCATGCTCTCAATCTCCTCAGAAGTCTTGGGAGACATCTTCTTAGAGAGAGTGACTCCATGCCTGAAAGGAACGTTTCCTTTCTTAGAGTTCTCCATGCTGTATCTTTTGACAATTTTGTCAATATAAGCAGCCTGGGATAATCCAATTATCCGCTTCGATCTATCTCTATAGAGTCGAAGGCCAAGTATGTATGAAGCTTCTCCAAGATCTTTCATGGAGAACTGTTGTGATAACCATACCTTGACCGAAGTCAACATTCCTACATCATTCCCAATGAGTAGGATATCGTCCATGTACAACACCAAAAATGTGATCTTATCCTCACTGGATTTTCTGTAAACACAGGGCTCATCTGGATTCTGCTCAAAGTCAAACGTTTTGACTGCAGAATCAAAACGGATGTTCCAACTCCTAGAAGCCTGCTTAAGTCCATATATGGATCTATTAAGTTTACATACCATGTGTTCCTGACCAGCAGCAATGAAGCCTTGCGGCTATTGCATGTAGAAATCTTCACTAAGATCTCCATTCAGGAATGTGGTTTTGACATCCATTTGCCAAATCTCGTAGTCATGGTACGTTGCTACAGCTAGCAGGATCCTAATGGATTTAAGCATGGCCACGGGTGAAAAGGTTTCCTCATAATCGATGCCTTCTTTCAGAGTATACCCTTTCGCCACCAAACGAGCTTTGTAGATCTCAATCCTGCCATTGGGCCCTTCTTCCTCTTGTAGATCCATTTGCAACCAATTGCTTTTACCCCGGAGGGCGGGTCTACTAGGGTCCAGACTCCATTGGTCTCCATCGAGTCCATCTCATCTCTCATGGCCTCCACCCACTTCTGGGAGTCTATGTCTAACATAGCTTCCGCATAAGTCACGGGATCCTCTTCACTAGTCAAGGCTTCCACCAGGTAACTATCCTGGTCATAACCATATCGGATTGGTGGTCTGGATACCCGGGTGGACCTTCTAGGTTGGTCATTACCTGGAACTTGTGGGACATCTCCCACTGCTCCTGAGCTCTCCTCATCAAGAACTATTTCCTGACGATGGGTGTGTAGGATGTATTCGGATTCTAAGAATTGGGCGTTTCGACTGCAGAACACTTTCTGCTCACTTGGGTCATAGAACAGATAACCCACCGAATCCTTTGGGTAGCCTATAAACAGGCAACGACTGGTTTTAGATTCCAACTTGTCCGCACTTGTTCTTTTAACGTGTGTAGGACAACTCCAAATCTTCAAGTGTCTTACACTTGGCTTCCTTCCGGTCCAAAGTTCATATGGAGTTTTTGGAACTGATTTGGTTGGAACCCGATTCAGCACGTAGATAGCAGTCTCTAATGGGTATCCCCAAAAGGATGTGGGTAATTCTGAGCGTACGAGAAGTGACCGGACCATGTCCAACAAGGTCCTATTCCTCCTCTCTGAAACACCGTTGAGTTGAGGTCTAGCAGGAGGAGCTAATTGTGACACTATCCCATTGACCTTTAAGTAGTCCCTGAATTTGTCAGAGAGATACTCGCCACCTCGATCTAATCGAAGGGCCTTAATTTCTCTGCCTAACTATTTCTCGACTTCCTGTCTGAACTCTTTGAACTTTTCAAAGGATTCAGACTTATGTCTCATTAGGTACATGTAACCATATCGTGAAAAATCATCTATAAAAGTGATGAAATACACGTGTTGATTCCGTGTCTTAACACTCAGGGGACCACATACATCAGTATGTATTAGGTCAAGTGTGCCTTCAAATCTTTCAGACATACCGTCAAATGGCCGCTTAGACATCTTACCTTGAAGGCAAGGTTCACAAGTGGGAAGATTTTCTACGGTTAGAAAATCTAAAGGACCATCCTTTACCAGCCTTGTGATTCGGTCAACACCGATATGACCAAGTCGGTAATGCCAGAGGCACGTGGGATTTACTGTATCACGATTCCTTTTCTTGGGATTTTCGACCGACGTAGTTTCGGTTAAGTTAGTTTCCAGAGAAGGATGTAGAACATAGAGACCGTTCTCCAGTTCCCCGCATGCGATGAATTTGTTATTCCGTTTAATAGTAACCATATTACTAAAATAAATAGTATATCCATCAGCACACAGTTTAGAAATAGAAATTAAATTTCTTCTCAAGTTCTATACATAAAGACAATCTTTAAGCACAAGTACTCCTTCTCTAAAAACTAATTCTACAGTTCCTATTGCCGTAGCTGCAACATTTGCAGTTGCTCCCAAAAATAGTGTCACTTCGCCTTCACTCAATCTTCTGTTAACTTTGAACCCCTGCAGTGAGTTACACGCATGAGTTGAAGCCCGGAGTCAACACACCAGGACACAGAAGTAACTAACATATTAGTTTCTATGACACAAGTTTCGATGTTACCTTTCTTAGATTCCAGGTAGGCAGGACAATTCCTCTTCTAGTGGTCGGTCTGCTTGCAGAAGTGACAGACATCAGATGCCTTGTTCTTCTTATGCTTCTTAGGTTTGGTAGCTTTCTTCTGGGGCTTCTTTGCCTTTCTCTTTTTCTTGCCCGATTTGTTAGCTTCGGCAAGCATAACCACAGGCTCATCCTTCTTGAGTAGATCCTTGGCTCTCTGCAACATATTGCTGAGTTCCTGGACGCTGACATTCAGCTTATTCATATTGTAATTCATTGTGAACGCATTGAAGGAAGAGGGCAAAGAATTTAGGATGGCATCCACTTGCGTGCCAAGATCTAGCCCGGATCCAAGAGCTTCTAGTTCGTTAATGTATCCCATCATCCGAAGACAATGGTCATGAACTTTCTGCCCTTTGGACATCTGTGCGGTCATGAACAATTTCAGGACCTTCTATCGAGTAGAACGGTTATGCTCTTCATACATTGTTCTTAGACTGTCCAATATGTCCTTGGCAAGTTCGATCTGATCGAACTGCCTTTGTATTGAGTTGTCTAATGAGGCAATGACAAAGCAGCGGGCTAGGGAGTTCTTATCCTCCCAATCTTGGTAGTCCCTCCTACGGGCCTCGAAAGCCCTATCACCCAGACATTCCGGGGCAGGATTTTTCACCACCTTGTCTAACTTTTCGGAAGTCAGGACCAGCATAAGATTTCTGTACCAATCGGCATAGTTTGGACCCTTAAGCTTGTTATCGTCTAGCAGCTTTGCAAATTGACTGTTTGCCATTTTCTGATAAAACAACAAAGACATTAGTTCACAATCTTAGTTTGATTCATATTACCAACGTAGATATGGATTTTTAATCTATGTTCCATTCCCATTTGTTCATCTCTGAGATTTCCCTCCTTTCTCAGTGACAGAGACGACGAAATGTCTCTGGAAATGTAGGAAATCACATGGGGTGCGTGAAGCCAACAGTTTCAGCTGCATAACCCCACCACCTTTCTGTGACGAATCATATCCACTCATCAAATGAATTTCCTTTTGGCCTCTATCAGACAAGGTTCAGAGCCGTTTTCAGGTAAACCTTTTTGTCCAGTGAGTGCTTACCCATCATATTCAGGTTACGCCAAGGTACCGTGAGTGAGTTCCCATTTTCTGGTGAAGCCTCTCCCACATCGGTCTATGATGCCCCTATCATCTTATAAACACTCTGACAGATCCAACAGCAAATGGATAGCCCAATTTTATGGTGCGTTTCCTCATTATTGAATGACCCATCATTGTGCTAATGATGGAAGGCCTTTAGAGAGTCCATCATATGGATCTCCCTATCGCATGCATTCATATTTGCTGGAGGGAACGAAATTATGCCCTAGTTCTAATTTAGGTCAAACCAGAGTGGCTCCCACTGACTTTCATAAAGTCAGATTTCTGGTGGGCCTTAATCGGCTAGGGGTTCCGTACGCATCCCTTTTTAAGGTTGTGGGGCCCACTAAGCAAAGAAGGGTCATCTAATGACCTTAAGCGACACCATGGCAATGATGTGCATTCAGCCATGGTGTGCGCAAGAGCCACTAACGAGTCTTCATGGGCCAAGTGCTTATGGCCCATGGTCGCAACACATCAAACATCCAAATATCACATGTAAAGGAGGAATTGATCCAATCAATTAACTGCTGTAAAGCCCATCGAATAGCCCATTTAAAATCTAAATCATTAACAATTAAGGTCTACTAGGTGTATGGGCTGAATCACAGTTAGCAGTTCGGCCCATACAGCTTATCTCACAATAATGGGCTTTTGCAGTTTTAACCCTTTAAAACTGGGCTTTACAGGTGGGCCGAATTAATCCCTGTAATTGAACATCAGATTTGGAACAGCAAGTGTGAGAAATATGGACTGAAAAATAGTCCCCTTTGAACCCTAGATTTGGTCCAAACAGTTTTGGTCCAATCTAGTCCGAAAAGGTCCAAAACTGATTTTCAATTCATGAAAGATCTGAAATTAATAATCTTGAATTTTAAACAATCACAAATCATCTATGGACTGTTCGCACCACCTATAAAACAGAGGTTAATCACTAATGTTGCAGTTTCACAAACTGCAAATCGCAGGAAGCGATTTCTCCATCTGCAAATCTCCAACGCCGCCATCTTCTTCCTTCTTCTTTAATGAAGAAAATAAATAACAGAAATCCTATTTCTATTAATTAAGTACATTCTTGATCAAATCCTATACATTCGGTCTAGAAAATAAAAAAAATTATTTACAGACCGAATTGAATGAAATAAATAGAAAGGAAAAAGGGTGCGCAGACCATCTGCACTGCGGTCTCCAGGTTCGAACAGTCCGTTAAATCAAAATAAATAAAGAACAATTCTAAATAAATTTTGGATTTAACAAAATTAATCTCAGATCAATCACCCTTAACAAGAAACCATTTCTTGGAAAAAGAAAGCAATCTGCGCAAATCTTGGAAGAACAACTTCTATCCATCTACGTAGGGTCAGATCTGATTTTCTTTTGGTTCAAGATTCGAACCTGTGGCTCTGATACCACTGAAGGAATGGTAGGATCCATCTAATGGACGCCAAAAAGGTTGCGGAATGGGTGGGCGAATTTCAAAAATTTTTCTACCTTCCTCCAATTGGAAATCGTATTCCCTAAATTTAGAATACCATATTCAAGGATCTTACTTGAACCATAATCGAACCAGATTTAAACCAAAAGGTAAAAGGGAGGAATATACCTGATCCGGAGAAGCAGTATCTCCCAAAGATGGTGTTCACGCCCAAAGAAGAAACCAAGATTCGCTCCTGCTGAAGATGACACAGTTGTGGATGGAACGGAACCAGCAGGGTGCGTCCTACACACTTGATCCTTCGCAAGAATCCTCTGGAAACTCTGAGCACCGAATCTGCTTTAGTCTTTCTTGCAAGACTGATATCAAGAACTGATTTCTTGACTTCCTATTGTTGCAAAGATCGAATCTTGCAAAAGTGAATGACAGCGGCAGGAGGAGAACTCCAGGGACGAAGATGGCTGAACTGCTTCTCTTCTCTCTGGAGTATGAATGAGATCTAATCTCAATTCGCAAGGAGTTTTCTTTTTCACAAACTCTGGTTCGAATTCTGATATCTTTCTGTTGGGTTTCTCCTCTTTTCTTCTTGATTAAGAAACCTCCTAATTAGGAGTTATCCCAATCCAAATCTGTATTTGGATAGGGGATTATCTTAATCCTATCTGCAGATTAAGTTTGTTTACTCCTAATCTTATCAGGAGGTTACCAGATTCAAATCTAATTTGAATTTGGTCTCCTGGAGTGGATAAGGTTAAAGGCCCAATCCTTTTACTAACATTAATCTCAGATTCGCCCTATAGATGGGTGATCATATCAGCCCAGCTCGAAATGGGCTTTTGGCCCATTATATGTTCAATGTTTAACTAGTTTTCAATCTGCTGCCCAGTTGGGCTTCTTTGTATGGCATGAGACCCAAGCATTGATCTACACACCAGCCTTAATGATCAAGCACTGCCCGACAAGAGAGGACCTCTCCCTCGGCTGCAAGGAACAGTGTCGCACTCTCCACTCACATGGATCCCGGGAATTAAAACCATTTGCAAACATTTTGAAACCGTACATAAATATATATAAATATATTAATTTTGCAAAACAAAATTCCAACGATTGAAAACAACTATCGGCAGTTTGGTTTCCATCAGAGAGAGTGCCTTTCCCGATCATTACCCTTTGTCTAACAAAGGGGCTGATCCCGTCACTATGATCACCCACTCAGATGAATTCTCAGACTGTCCCAACATACCTAGGTTTTGACCCCCATCTAAGGATCTCATTGATTGGCATATCAAAGACAGCCCGATCCGACACATAGTGAAATGTCATAATCGAGTCTAGGGGTCAGGTGTAACTTTCCTGTTTTGCCCATCTGTCTCCAAGGTCCAGGGCAATACTGGAAATCTGGTCTGGTTCAAGGATTCAAGTAATCCCATACTGCATGTGCCTTGGGTCTTACCCTGGTGGCTGAGACAGGCCATCCCAACACTTGGTGGCACACCAGTGTCTGCCTTGGCAGGATAAATCTCCCCAGACTTATCCAATGGCTGTGAACACTTAAAACTAACACGAGTCATTATAAGTGTCCAGTTTTAGGGTCTTACACAGAATTAAACTAGACAACATGAGTCAAACATGCACTTTATTTATTTCCACTAAATAACAGAAGTACATCAAATCGGATTGAAGCTAAGGGCATACAAAACTGTCTAACAATGTTGGGACTGTCTGAGAAATCATCTAAGTGGGTGATCATAGTGACTGGATCAGCCCCTTTGTCGGACAAAGGTAATGATCGGGGATGCACTCTCCCTGATGGAAACTAAGACTGCTGGCAGCCGATTTCAACCGTTGAGATTTGTTTTGCAAAGTATATTTTATATGAGATATGAAAATATATATTATGGTTTCTCAAATGTTTGCAAAAAGGTTTTAATTCCCGGGATCCATATAAACAGAGAGTGCAACACTGTTCCTTGCAGCCGAGGGAGAGGTCCTCTCTTGTCAGGCAGTGTATGATCATTATGGGTTGAGAGGTTAAGTGTAAGACCATTGAGGATAATACCTGATGGGCTAATCTTGCATTTGCCCACAGTCTCTGGGTGTTACAAGGTGGCTTGGCCCAGGGACCACTTAGGGTAAGTGTTGGGCCCATAGAGCCCATTCGATGGGTTTCAGGGGGTGCACTGTCTTTAACAGTGTATTCGGCCGGGCCTTGTAACAAAGGCTGGGCCGAACCCATGTGGCTGATGTGTAGATCAATGCTTGGGTCCAACGCCATACAAGGAAGCCCAACTGGGCAACAGTTAGGAAGGTTAAGTGAGCACATAAGCTTAATGGGCCTAAAGCCCATTTCGAACTGGGCTATTCATTTAGTTAATTAAATGGGCGAATTATGAGATGGATTAGCAGATAGGATAGGGTCTTAATCCTATCTACTCAGAGAGTCCAGATCTGAATATGATTCAGATCTAGAAACCTCCTAATGAGATTAGGAGAAAGCTAATCTAATCTGTAGATAAGATAAGGGTTTATCCCTATCACCTAAAGAGAAGTCTTATCCAAATATGATTTCGATAAGCTGCTCCTAATTGGGTTAGGAGCTGATCTATTAGGTTAACAAAAGAAGGGGGCGGCAGCCTTTAGACAACACATCAGTTTTTCTTCAGTGCTGAAATCAAGAAGAGAGAATTCTGCACCCTGCAAATCCTCTCTTGCCGCCTCCCTGTTCTCGCCGCCCTGTTTGCCAGTTCGATCTCCCAGTTGTGGGAGAAGTCAAGATTGGATCTTGACATCAGTTCTTTGAGAAAGGATTGAAAGGAAGCTGTGCTCACGAACCATCCTGCTGATTCTTGCGAAGGACAGAGTTCTTGGAGAAGAACAATACTGATTTTGCTCCATCCTGCACTGCGCCATCTTTAGTGGGAGTAGTTTTTGGATCCTTCCTTGGGCATGAACACCTTCGTTGGGAGATACTATTTCTCCGGATCAGGTACAATCCTCTCCTACTCCTTTTGGTTCAGATCTGGTTCAGTTTATGGTTCAAGAATGATCCTTGAAAATATGATTTTCTAAATAGGGAATGCGATTCCCAGTTGAAGGGAGAGAAAAATTTTTGAAATTCGCCCCCTTATTCCGCATTCTTTGAGCGTCCATGGGATGGATCTCTCATACCTTCACCGAGGATCCGCGTTGGCGGTTGGACTGACATTAAGGGTTGAACCGTCGCAATTAATGGTCGTAACCACTGCTTGTCGGGGGTGCCGCTTCGGTTTCTAATGCTTTGCGCGTACGTTATTGGTCATGTTGATTGGTCTTCCAAGGCGTTATCAGAGGTGCTTCATCTATACCGTTGTTCTCTCCTTGGTCCGTGCTCGTTGTGGCTATAAAAGAAAAGGGGGGGGGACCCTCTCTTCTATGTCATTTGCAAGAAGGTGGTTGGTATTGTTCAGCGGTAATTGCTCGACAGATTGCTCGGGAGATTGCTTGGTGGGTTGCTCGGGAGATAGCTCAACAAGTTGCTCAGTGGTTTTCATTCCTCAGCTCTATAGATTGCCCGATATGTCTCTTTCATCTCGTCAGTCCTCTTCCTCTTTCGGGTCCTCCAGTAGTTCTGGTTCCAGCTCGTTTCATGGCTCGAACTATGAGCTTGAGCTAAGAGATTTTGTGGCTGCCAAAATCGAGGAGGTTGAGACTGGTCCCTCTGGGACGGAGGCAGAGCTTCCTCTATGGGCAGGTCACCGGTTTGGCACCACACCCTGCATCTTGACGCCCGGGAATATGGCTCGGATCCGAGTTGCGTACGCCATCCCCACAGAATACCAAATGAGGTGTCTACTACCCGGCAAGATGGTGACTAATGCTCAACCCGGTGAGCTATGTGTTTATGAGCATAGCTTGGAGGTTGGGCTGAGGTTCCCGTTGAGCAAGGGGGTCACCGAGGTACTGGGCTGGTACAGGGTGCTGCTGGTGCAGCTGATGCAAACTCCTTCAGGTTCTTGCACGGCCTCATGTCCTACTGCGCGGTCTGTGATATCGAATTAACCCTAGGGATGGTGAGCTTTATGCTCCAGCTAAAGCACCACTAGTAGGGGTACTACTATTTCTCCAGTAGGCGAAATGTCCGGTCGCTGGTCGGGGCTCCTTCTTCTGTGAAGCACTAGAAGGAGTCATTCTTCTTTGTGTGCATTCCTGGGGGTCTCCCTTTTTGGGCCAAGTTGTGGAGCCAAGGACAAACGTGCTGCAGACCTAGTGGATATCGCTCACTTGGGAGGAGAGGTTGGCCCTGAGCATGATCCACGAAATAGATGTGATCGCGTATACATGCTCGGAGATGCTGATGCTCGTCGGGTTGATGGAGAGGGTGGCCGGTCTGTTTCTTTTACTATTTGTTTGCTGAGTCACTATTCCCTTGTTTGCTTTCTACTTATCTCAAGCATCCTGTGTTGCAAGTATACGGATGGCCAACGAAGAAGAGATTGTTTGTCGAATGAGAGCACTTTGGTAGAGGCAAGGGCGAGCTGGTACGCAGTCGGAGGCTCAGCCCGAGACAGTGGACCAGCTACGATCAGCAAGTAGGGCGGCTCGACAAAGGAGGGTACAGCAGTGGGAGGCCTAGGAGGATGATGTTGTCATGGTTGACCCTGAAGGGGTTCGTCGTCCTACGGGTGCATCGGGGACAGAAGTGGGCGGCAGCAGCTCGGCGCACATGCCACGGTGGTCGGTTCGTGTCGATGATAACTTGGAGATGCCCGGGGTTCCCGAGCAGTTGCTATGAGGGATCATGACCATGTTGATGGCTCGGGAGTCGGTCGGTGTCGGCAGCGGAGCCTTAGAGTGTGCGCTTCTACGGTCAGTTTCCCAGGTGAGTTCCTTTCTTTCTTTTAACTTGTGTTTTTGTTTGTTTGTTTGTTTTTTTTTTTTTTTTTTTTTTTGCACGTACACTCATCATTCTATCATTCTCTTTTGCAAAATGCTTGTGTGGCGGTCGCATTGGTTGATGCATATAGATTACACTAACAAGTGCACTAGCCGATCAAGTATTACAATGGTGAGTATAGTATTGTTCCCACGAGGATTGATCCAACAACTACTAGTAATGAATCAACCGTTTGTTATCTGATAAACCGAAATATTAAACAAATCAAAACCCTAATTCCTAATTAGCAAGCTACCCTAATCAGTTTCGGATCAAACTACCTTCATGCAATGAGAAGAAAAGCTATATGTAAACACTAGCAGATTCGGTTCAGCAATTAAACCATTAAGTTATTCAATTGATGTGGAATTCAGCCATGGTTTGGCGAAACCCTAATGGTATGAGCAGCCTCTCTCGAGCACAACCCACTCTATCTATGAGTGACAATTCCTATATCTCTATCAAGAATTTAATCCCCATAGATGCATTAAGAACAAAGAATTCGAAGGGCATCAATTCAGGTATGAATGAACACCAAACGAACCATGCATATTATCTCTAAGATGCATTAGATCCGTTTTCTTGATCAGGTTATCTGATTACCTAAACTCTTTCTCAAGCAATTCAAGCAATCCAAGAAATAAGAACAATTCGGCCAAGATTATTCTAGCAATTAAAAACCCTAATCAAGAAATCCCAAGAATGAATCCAATCAATTGAATAACATAAAAGAATTAATTACAGATTTGAATCAGCACTTAACATGGTTCGAATACTAGCAAGAAAGAAAGATTCAATGACAAAAATCCATTAAACCCTAGCTGAATCTAGGTTACCAAAGGCGCTGAACCAAAGAAGAAGATAACCTATGATTCTTGCATCAATCTTCGATCTCCTTGGTGTGATTCTTCTTCAATTCACATTCAATAACCTCCTTCTTTCTCTAGCACTTCTCTTCTCCAATTTGCTTTCAGAGGTTCGAACCCTAATTTCTTCTTTTTCTTTTCTTTTATATTCTTCTATTTTGCCTCCAAGAGAATCCTACAAAATATCCTAAAATTTCTCTAGATAACAGTCTCCAAGTCTGTTGTGGGAGAGTGGTGAATTCCCAGATGAAACTTGCAAGGTAAGGAATGGCTCCAGCACGTCAGCAATGCGATTGTAGATAATTCGGGCCCGATTTTGACCTCGATACAATTAGTATCTATCAAAACTCAAAACATGAAAGTTGTGAAAATTTTCCTTATCGTTCAAACGAATCTTTAATCATCTCAATCGGAGTCCGGATGAGAGAGTTATTTCCAAATTACGACACAGTGCCGAAACTGTCCAAAATTATCCGATTAGCCTTGTTTCTCACTTAATGCCTCCTTTCGTGTTGTAAATCAAAATATAAGAATAATGAGTCCATTTAGGTACTAAATAAGTATAAAAGACTAAATATTAAGGGATAAAAATATGATAATTTTCATTCTCATCATTGGTCAATCGTCTCCGAGACCTCCAATCGACGTACTAGAGAGAACACTCCAATTATCTGCAGCAGAAGGCCCAGCTGACCGAGCTTCAGGTTCCTGGGGAGCAGTCAGCCGCACTAGAGAGGGAGGTGGCCGAGTTGAAGGTGCAGCTGGACGAGCAGGCCAGCATTCTCTGGAGGCTGAAGCAGGAGATCGCTGAGCTTAAGACGAAGCGGGAGAGGTTGAAGTAGGAGGCTACCGAGGAGGCAGTTGACCGGTACAAGGTGTCGGAGGAGATGAAGCTACACATGGATGAGTACCCCGAGTCTTCCTTCGCAACTGGATTCAACATCTTCTGCTAAAGGATCCTTCACCGCCATTCGAAGCTGGTTGAGGAGTCGCAAGGCTGGGGAGCTTGCGATCCGGATACTCTGCAGGGTTCCGCTCAAGAAGACAATGAAGGGGTTGGGGATGAGGCTGAAGCAGTTGATGGGGCTGCTAACTCTACCGCCGAGGATTGAGCGGCTATTTCTTCCAAGTTATGCTTTTTCTGTCTTTGTCGTGCTCTTCTTTTTTTTTTCGTATTGGCTCGGTATGCCGAGCCTCAAATAATGTAATGGACCATCTTAAGTTGAATATCAACTCTTCTTTGTGTTGACTATATACACGTATCGTGCTGTTGTTGCTATTTTTACTTGTGCATTTTTCTTTTTCTGTCCAAGGTGTGGCCGGCCGGGCTATTGCGTGGGCCAAGCCGGGCTGTGTCTCGGGCGTCCTCTTCGTACTTGTGCAATTTTAGTTTGCCGGCTGAGGCATGGCCGGCCGGGCTATTGCGTGGGCCAAGCTAGGCTATGCTTCGGTGTTCCCAGTCTTCTACTGACCGAGGTGTAGTTATCTGGGATCTTTTGGTTTCTTTTGCTGGCCAAGGCATGACCGGCCGGGCTATCGCAAGCCAAGTTAGGCTATGCCTTTGTGTCCTCGGACTTCTACCAACCGGGGTGTGGTTGACCGAGATCTTTCGGTTCTTGAGCTCTCAGCCATGGGATGCTTAGTTTCTGGTCTCGGGAGCCTTTGGGGCCCTTCTAGGGTTAGTTGTTTCCCAGCTAGCTCAGCCGTTAGTCGGCTGTTGTGTGGAGTTCCACGACCGCCATCAAGCCTCAATGGGCGAGGGCGTTCTTTCTCCACGTTTAGGCTCAACCGTGGTCAGCTGAGTTGAGTAGCTTAGTTGATGATACGCTACCGAGCTGGGCGTTACGGGTTCGGCCGTTCTGGGGTCGCTGGAGTCAACTTGGTCGGTAGTGCAGTTTGGCCTGTGCATGTGTAGTGTGTCTGGTGAGTGTGTATGTGCTTGGGGATCGGAGATGTAGCTTGAAAAAAAAAAGGAACTTTCATTTCTTGTAGATCTATTGGTAGTACATCGTGAGATTTCCCAAGTTCCAGCTCCTCGGTACTGGTCAGCCTTTGAGGTATTCGAGTCTATAAGTGCTCGGTCCGAGGACCCTGGTGATTCTGTATGACCCTTCCTAGTTTGGTTCGAGCTTGCCTTCTCCAGGTGTGGGGACTGACTTTGCATAGGACGAAGTTGCCTGTCTTGAACTCGCGTCTTCTGACCTTGGAGTCGTAGTGCTTTTCCATCCTCTACTGTTGTGCATCCATTCTTTCATGTGCTTGGTCTTGGGCCTCTTCTACTAGGTTCAATTCTACGTGCAGATCTTCGTCATTCTGCTCCTCATTGAATAGCTTGGTCCAGATAGTTGGGGAATCTATCTCCACAGGGACTATGGCCTCAACCCCATAGGTCAGACTAAAAGGGGTCTCTTCGGTGGTGGTCTGCAAGGTCATCTTGTATACCCAAAGTATGCTTGGCAGCTCCTCAACCCACCTTCCCTTGGCTTGGTCCAGGTGCGTTTTTAGGCTATGTAGCAGAGTTCAGTTGGTTACCCCAATCTGCCCGTTACTCTGGGATCGGTGCACTGCGGTAGTTTGATGATCGATCTTTAGGTCGGCACAGAGGGAATCAAATTTCTTGTTGGTGAATTATGTCCCATTATCCGTGATGAGTACACGAGGGATGCCAAAGTGGCAGATAATACCCTGCCAGAAGAAGTTCTAGGCATTATGGGTGGTGATGTGTGCCAAGGCTTCGGCTTCCACCCACTTGGTGAAGTAGTCTACTACTACAAGAAGAAATTTCTTCTGCGTAACTGCAGTGGAGAAGGGGCCAAGGATGTCCATTCCGCATTGGGCGAACGGCCACGGGCTAGTGATCGGCTTCAGGGGGGTTGCAGGCTAGTGATGGAGATTAGAGTGTCGTTGGCAGCTGTCACACTTTCGAACTAATTGGGCGGTGTCCTGCTTCATTATCGGCCAGAAGTAGCCCTACTAGAGTGCCTTATGGGACAATGTGCGCACGCCGAGGTGATCTTCGCAAATGTCCTCATGTATCTCCCTGGGGACATAGTCTACTTCGGCTGGGAGGAGACACTTCAGGTATGGGAGAGTGTGGGAGCGGTAGTAGAGTGGGCCTTGGATAAGGTAGTACCAGGCTTCTCTGTGTTGGAGCTTCTTCGGTTCTGCCCAATCTTCTAGAAGAGTGCCTTCTCAAAGATACTCGGTTATGGAGTTCATCCAAGATGGGTCGTGCTATACTGGAAGGACGAGAAGGGCTGTTGGAGCGATGCTTGGTTGGGTTAGTGTATCCAGTCGTATAGTCGAGTCAAGGTCGGTCTGCGGTGAGCTGGCTAGCTTCAAAAGGGCATCGACTCAGGTGTTCTTGGCTCGAGGGATCTACTGAATATTAAAATGCTCGAGTTGTTGAATGAGCTCCTACACCTTTTGTAGATAACTCACCATGGAGGGGGTCCGTTCCTCGAACTGGCTGTGGATTTGGTTGACCACTAGCTGCGAGTTGCTGAAGGCCTCAATTCTTCGGGTTTCGAGATCCAAGGCAAGGCAGAGCCCAACAATCAGGGCCTCATACTCAGCCTCATTGTTGGATGCCTTGAACTCAAACCTGAGGGTGTGTTCCAACACTACGTTGTTTGGGCCTTCGGAGGATGAGGCTGCCACCGCTATCCTGCTGGTTTGACGAGCCATCTACGTGCAGAGTCCATACTGGGGGCAGCAGGGCCAGTTCCTCGGTGGTGAAAGTACATTCTGCGATGAAGTCTACTAGGGACTGGGCTTTGATCACCTGTCGGGGTGCATACTTGATGTCGAACTCACTTAGTTCCATACTCCACTTGACTAGGCAGCCAGATACTTCTGGCCTCTGTAGTATCTGCTTAAGGGGCTGGTCAGTAAGTACCTAGATGTTATGGGCTTGGAAGTAGGGTCTAAGCTTTCTGGCGGCTATGACGAGGGCTAAGGCTAACTTCTCCAGGTTGGAGTACCGGGTCTCTGCACTGTTGAGGACGTTGCTGGTGTAGTCGATCGGCCTCTGTACCTAGTCTTCTTCCTTAATCAGCACCGAGCTGACGACCTCGTCTCCCATTGAGAGGTAAAGCAATAGCTCGTCCCTTGGGTTCGACTTAGTTAGGAGGGGCAGCAAATTCAGGTAGTGCTTTAGCTCCTAGAACGACTGCTCACATTCTTCGGTCCAGCGGAAGTCTTTTGGCCGCTTAAGGGCTTTGAAGAAAGGGAGACAACGATCTATGGATTTTGACATAAATCTGCTAAGGGCGGTGATGAGAATAAAAATTATCATATTTTTACCCCTTAATATTCAATCTTTTATACTTCTTTAGTACCTGATTGGACTTACTATTCTCGTGTTTTGATTTAGGGCATGAAGGGAGGCGCTAGGAGAAAAACAAGGCTAATCAGGTAATTTTGCACAGTTTCGGTGCCGCGTGGTAATCTGGGCATAACTCTCCAATCCAGACTCCGATTGAGATGATTCAAGATGCATTGGAAAGATAAGGGAAAACTCTAAAACTTTCATGGTTTGAGAGTTTTGATAGATTCGGACTGCATCGAGGTCAAAATTGGGCCCGAAGTCTAAGCAAATTCATAGAGAAGCCCAGTTCGTAGTAGAAGCCTTGCAGCGGCCCAAATCGTTGAGAAAGCCCAACACGAATTTAGCATGCAAGAATAAGAATCATCAAAAAGTCCTATCAGATTCAATTTTCTACTGTATTTCTAGAAAGATAAAAGAGATTAAGATTATCAGTTAAGAGATAGGAATAAATTAGATCTAACCTAGGCATTATCTATTAGAGAACTGAACTCCCAATGGAGAAAGAACTCCTTAGAGGAGTAGGAGACAGCTCCCTCCTAAGTCTATATAAAGGGGGCAGACTAGCACCCAAGGGCATCATCAAAATCCTCCAATAGGGCTTCAACCTTCAAAGAGAGTAATCAACAACCAAGGAGGAAGAAGCAGGGTTCGCCCCCTCTCATCTGGAAACTGCGATTTCATCATGAAGTGTCAGTAAGGTTTTATTTTCTGGTTGAAGGGTTAGGAAGCTTTGATTCTATAAACATTGTGAGATCTAATTGATTTTTATTTCAGTTCATTGTTTATGGGTATTCATATGTTTTCTGCGATTTTCTATAAAGATTATTTTTGTTGATTAAGCAAGAAGGGCCCCTTGCTCATTCAATGAGAATAATCTATTGCCGATTGAACCTCCAATTTTGTATATGATTGGTAGGTTTAATCAGGGTGGCAACTAACATAAATTGATTGCAAAAAAGTTTTCAATCTATGTTAGGAAGATATATGATCTGGTTTAAACGGTCCGAGCTTGTGAGATTGCTGACCAAAATTGGGTCTCTCCCCTCTTAATGTTATTAATAGATTAAATCCTAAGAGCTTGTTTAGGACTGTCTATTAATAAGAGAAGCAATCAAAGAGCTTGTTTTGATTATCGAATAATATGAGTAGAGGCTGGCTGTTAGAGCTTGTTAATGGCTATAACCAATTTAATCGTAAACATTTGAATTTATCCTTGCATCGAGGATCAATGATAAGAATCAAAGCTGAACTTGTCCCTTCAAGTAGAAGCTATCGTCCATCGATTTGATCTTTGCTTTCTGTTATTTTCTTTTATTTCATCTTATCTTCCTTATCTTCACAACCCCCTACTTCATTTACTTGGAAATAAATCCACCCAATCCCTGTGGAGACGACCTTGCTCATCACTATATACAAATTATTCACTTCGAGCAAGACTTTTTATCTTTGGTTGGATTCGACACCCACCAGGCGGCTATTCTTCTAGTGAGTCACTGCACCTCTTTATGGATCCGGGGAGATGGCATGTCAAGGATGGCCTTTATCTTCTTCAGATTTGCTTTGATACCCCTCTGTGTCACCATGAACTCCAAGAACTTGATGGAGCCGACCCCAAAAGTGCACTTGGTTAGGTTTAGCTTCATCTTGTATTTTCTAAGGGTGTCGAAGACTTTGTGAAGGTCGGACAAGTGATGCTCGGCCTTCTTGCTCTTCATGAGCATATCGTCAACATACGCCTCTACATTTCGACCAAGTTGTTCTTTGAATACCTCATTCACTAGCCACTGATAAGTGGCGCTGGCGTTCTTGAGGCTGAAGGGCATTGCCCTGTAGCAGTACAGGCCATGGTTAGTGATAAAAGTTGTCCACTCCTGGTCATCCGGGTGCATTTGGATTTGGGTGTAACCTGAGAAAGCATCCATGAAGCTCAGTAGCTCATGCCCCACCGTTGTGTGGACGAGTTGGTCAATCTTCGGCAGGGGGAAGCTGTCTTTGGGGCAGGCGTTATTTAGGTCGGTGAAGTCGATACAGATTCTCCACTTTCCATTGGCCTTCTTCACCATTACTCTGTTGGCTATCCAATTGGGGTACTTGACTTCCTGGATAAAGCTAGCGTCAAGCAGTTTCTGTACTTCATCGGTGATCACTTGCCACCGCTCTGCGGCAAAGTTCCTCTTTTTCTGCTTTACAGGTCGGTAGCGGGGGTCAATGTTCAGCTGATGTGTGATAACTTCAGGGTCGATCCCAGGTATGCCTATTGCCAATCAAGCGAATACGTCAGCGTTGTTCCTCAGTTGTTGCACGAGTTCTTCTCGAAGGTGGTCGTCTAGTAGGGAGCCGACTTGGACTATCTTTTCAGAATCTTCCTCAGAGAGGGGAACTTGGACGAGGTCTTCCAAGGGTTGGTCGTGTTGTGCCTTTACCTCGTCGCATAAGTCATAGGCCTTCACCATCAGTGTCTCGGTGGTTGGACGTGGTCCTCGGTAAGAGAGCTGATAGCAGTGTTGTGCTGTTCTCTGGTCTCCGCATGCCACCCCTATGCCGTGCTTGGTTGGAAATTTCATGGTGAGGTGGTATGTCGAGACTGCGACCTACAGGGCATTAAGGGTCGGCCTGCCGAGGATCACGTTGTAAGAGGAGGAGCAATGCACCATGATGAAGTCTACCATGGCCGTCGCAGTGACGTTGTCGTCTCCAATCATGAGGGGAAGAGTTATTCTCCCAATGGGCAGGAGAGACTCTCCCGAGATTCCCATCAAGGGAGTATTGATCGACGTGAGCCACTATCTGTCGATGCCGAGCTTTTCGAATGCATCTTCGAACAGTACGTCGGCAGAGATTCTTGTGTCGACTAGGATCCACCGCAACTCGAAGTTAGCCACTTCGGTCGTAATGACCAAGGCGTCATCATGCGGTGTTTGGACACCTCGGAGGTCGTCATCAGTGAAGGTGATAGATGTGCTATGCTTCTTCCTGTGACCCCAGTCGTCGATCTCACACAGCCGAACATATCTCTTCTGACTCGAGCTGCTCTCCCCTCCGGTGGCGGTTCCTCCTGATATGACGTGGATAACGCCAACTGGGGGGCCTCGGGGTGGCGGTTGTCGATCTTCAACCGTTCTTCGCTCTTCTTAGGCTGGCTTCTTACTTCTATTGATGAAGCCACTGAGGTAACCATGCCTGATCAGATCTTCAATATGGTTGCATAGGTCGAAACAGTTCTCTGTGTCATGGCCATGGTCCTTGTGGAACTTGTAGTATTTGTCTTGGTTCCTCTTGTTACTCTACATCTTCATCTTCTCGGGCCACCTGACGTAGTTGCGGTCACGGATTTGCATCAGAATTTCCGACCGCGGAATATTGAGCGACGTGAAATTCTTGTAGGTCGGTGGAGGGGCCCGAGGTCTATGGTCTGATCGGTGATCCTGTCTCTTGTGATATCTGTCCGACCTCTCAGACTTCCTATCGTCAGTATCTCTCCTCTTCTTGTCGGGCTTCTCATCTTCGTCTCTGAGCTGCGCCTGACCCTCTTCAGCATTGATATACTTTTGCACGTAGCTCATTAGCGCGGCTAGCATCTGAGAAGTATTTTTGGAGATGGAGAAGTTGAATGGGGAAGGGCAGAGCTCATGCTGTATGGATGTCACTACAACCGATTGGTTCAAGTCCATGACCTGGAGTACTTCCTTGTTGAACCTCGCGAGGTAACCTCTGAGGGACTCTGCCTTTTTCTGTCGGATTTGCATGAGGTTGGCTGAATTTTTCCAATGCTTCTAGCTAGAGGTAAACTGCGCTAGAAACTAGGTCTCCAGCTGGTCCCATGATGTTATGGAGCGCGGTGGCAGAGAGGAGTACCACACCAAAGCTGGACCTTGTAGGGTGGCTACAAGGGCTTTGCACATCAGTCCTTCCGACGCGCTATGCAGCATCATCTAAGCTTTGAGAGTTGCAACATGGTCGAATGGGTCGGTGTTCCCGTCATATTTGTCAAACTGGGGGGCTCGCCATCCAGCAGGGGGCATCTTGTCCATGATGTCCTGGATGAAGGGCGGTTCCTTGACGGTATGCACGGTAGCCCATGTTGGCTGGTCCACGTAAGGCGCCACACTCTTATGGGTCTGAGTGCAATCTAGTTCTTCTAATCGTTGTCAGAGCTCTTTGATCTCGACGTCTTTGTCGCCCGGGGTCACAGTGTGGGTAGCCTTCTCCTTCTTATGTCACACAAGGCGGTCCTTCACTAAGCTCGACTCGGTAATAGAGACCACGAAGGGCAATGTCCTCTTGCCAAGCCTCTCTTTGGCAGGAATCTGAGCTGACTGGCGAGTCTGGTTGTGGTGATCCTGCTCGTGGGAGCGGGCAATAGAGGCGGGCCTTCGAGTTGTGTCCTGCCTCTTTCGCTCGGACCGTGCTCCCCTTATATCCAACCGACGTACTTTGGGGTCCTCGATCCAAGGATCGTCCTTTGTGCGCATTGGGGAGTGAGGGGCGATGGCCTGGTTGGGCGGCGCGGCAAACCCCAGCGCCTGCATGAACTCAAAGATCTTATCAACCTTCTCTTGCATAGCTAGGAACTGCGCTGGGTCCACTGCGGCCGAGGGCTACGGGGCTTCCTGATGCGAGGAGCTGTGATGCTGGTTGTCCCGAGATGGGGAACGACCTACTGATCGTTCAGACTGGTTTTTAGGCATCTTGATCTGTTTTGAGGCAGCACGGCAAAGGATTTTTTTTGTTTTCGGGAAGGCTTTTTGTGCATTCCCACAGACGACACCAATCTGATGCTGCTCAATCTGAGGTAATGCACGAACTGAGGATAGCAACTAGATAATCCTTGCTGACTGGGTGGTGCTGAGCTTACAAGGATGGTGTCGCACTGTGCAATCTGCGATCAAGAGAAGAAGTCAGAGGCCCAAGGAGTTATCCTCAGGTAGGTACTCTGACACTCAAGTCAATGAGAGGGTGGTGAATGATCGGGTCGAGCAATGAGGGTGTTGGTCCGAGCAAAGTCACAGTATGGGTGCTAGAAGTTGGGGCCCCTTACCTTGAGCATGGAGTACCTTTTTATAGCCGGGGGTCAGTCTCCTGGTTGGATTAAGCTTCCGAGATAATTGGGATAGACCTCTCCACCGAGGTTACCAAAGTAGAGTCCTACTCCTCAGCGGAGTTGTCTTCCCACCCTTATCCATAGTCGGGTTTATTTGCATGGTGTGTAGGTGACGTGGCTGGAGGGATAAGGCGGAGGACCATGGTAGTATCATAGCTCGGTCGGGCTATGCCGACATGGCCGAGCTTAGCCGACGTGGACAAGCTAAACCCACGTGGACGAGCTGAGCCGACGTGGCCAAGCTATGCCGACGTGGTCGAGCGATGACTGGGCATTCACGTATCTCTCTGGGCCCGCTCAGCCATGACCCCAACAATTAATTAACAATATTTTCAATTATTGTATTATTATTTACAATATTTAGTAATTAAAATTATTAATTAACCATAATTTCAATACAATATTAATTAACAGTATTTAGTCAATTACTATATTTTAGTTGCAGCACTTAGTAATTAATATTATTAATTAACCGTAATTTCAATAAATATAGTATTTTAATTAACAATAATGTATTTATTAATTAACAATATTTTAATAATTAACAACATTTTGAGAATTAACAGTATTTTCATAATAAACAGTATTTCAATAATAAACACTATTTTAATAAATACAATATTAATAGTTCAACATTATTTTAAGAGTTTAGAGCTTAATTGACGTTATATTTTATGTGAACATTAATGTGTAGTTTTATTTCGTTTATAGGTAGTTTTATTGTTTCATTCTTGATTAACAAAACCCGTGCGTTGCAGGGTCCCCACTAGTTTATTTTATGACTAGTGTGAAGTGTTATTATTGGTTCCACAACCTACTAAATAGCTAAAGCGTTCAGCTAATCCTATCACGAAGTTTAATTAATTATAATGGGGTGATGAGGATTGAATACTAGACCATTTGGTCAAAATATCATCTCAAAGAAACATTCAACCTAAAAGCTTAAGGCTACAACAGAGAAAAAATTATGTTCTTAAACTCTGTTTTTGTTTCCAAAGGAAAAAAAATAAGTTTGTTTTGTATAAAAAAATAATACATGTTTTTGAAACCAACAAAATATTGGTTTTTAAAACAAAAACAAAATTTCTAATATGGAAGCATGCTTATGAAACTAGATATCCAAGAACATGTATTTTGTTTTAGTATTGAAAAGAAACACACACAAAACACACTTAAGAACATGTTTTTTGTACTTTTATTTTAAGAAACAATATGTTTTTAAAGGAAATGGTCATGATTTGTTTTGGAACCATAAACAAGAGAAACAATTCATGTTGTAGAAAAGGCCCCCTAAAGGATATAAGGTGAATTTCTTCAACATAGATTTATTTATTTATTGATGATTTAACTTTGCAAAAAAATGGTTTACAAAAAGTTGGTTTCTTAGAACAAAAATACATTAATTGTGAAATGTTTTTCTTTTACTTTGTTATTTTATCCCTGCTTGTAGAAAAAAAAATGATTTAATTTCTCTATAAATTTGATACCATATATGTTTCATAAAACATAACCATATATATTGCATGAGAAAGACTATGCTGAAATGGATATTAATATTTTCACCACAAGTCCATTAAATTAATTAATGGATATTAAGAGCTCTCTAAAGCAGCTAACTTGTAAGATCACATGTGTTTAACATAGTAGCACAAATCAATCTTGTGCAATAAAAAACATGTATTTGTATTTCTATTATTGTTGGTTTCAAAAGTAATATTATTTTTCTGTATCAAAATAAAAACAAAATGTTTTCATTTCATTTTAAGGAACACACCTCTAATGACGTGTTTTTTATGTCTTGCCAGAAACAAGAGAAAGACAATCACGTCAGGAATGAGAACCCTCCCAAATGACAAATCTAATATATATCTATTAAAGTAATGAAATTAGGCCAAAGTCTCCCCCAGTCAGACATGTGGCCCACTTACATTTAGACACCTGTCATTTTAAAGATTTAAACAAAATGGACATGTGTCAAAATCTGAATAGTGGTAGTTTAAGAATAGAGCCCACTAGACATGTGCCAAATTCTGATTAGTGGTAGTTCAAGAAAAGAGCCCACTAACATGCAAGAGTGGAGCCCATCACCATGCAGAGTTGTGAGAAGTGGAAAGCTCCCACTTTCAATCATTTCCTAAAAAAAAGGAAGTTGTGCTATTAATTACTGTTAACTACTCAACTAATTAATTAATTCCAGCTACTAATTACTGTTAACTACTTTTAATGAATTAATTACAGCTATTAACTACTAATTAATTACTATTAACTTCTTCTAATTAATTAATTCTAGCTATTAATTACTAATAATAATTACTCACTGATAATAATTAATTACTGAAAATAATTTCTTATAATAATTACTGCTATTACTTAATTGCTGATAATAATTAATTAGTGATAATATTGCTCATTATTAATTCAAAAAAATAATTTCTTATAATAATTACTACTAATACTTAATTACTGATAATTTATTAATGACAATATTGCTCATTATTTTTGAAATGATAATTAATAAATATTTTCATAATGGTAATTAATAATTCAAAAATAATAATTTTATATTTATATTAACTCATATTAATTATTTTGGAAATAAATATTTAATGGTAATTATTATATTATAATTATTATCAAAAATTATAATTCATACATCTATATGAAATAATTAACTATATTATTATAAGTAGTTATCAATAATAATAAATAATTCACAATTATTAAAATATTATTAATCTATTAATAATGCTGATTATTATTAAAAAATGCTAGTAGCAAAATTTAATTACTTAAAACTATTTGTTGAAATTACCTGTTTTAATTTGGAGAATTATTAATTATTAATTTCTTAAAATTATTATTTACAGAATAATTTTAATTACTCTTTCATTAACAACCTTATTTTTGAGTAATTGGTTTTTTATGTTCAATATTTTTTTTGCAAAAATCCAAATAACTTTTCTTTTGCAATGCTAACCATTTTATTTTTCTTTTATTCAGTTTTCCAAAAGTTAAAAAAAAAATAAATTAATGATATTTACATATTTTTATCAAAGTATGTATTTATCAAGTTGTTGTCATTGATGATGACGATGATGATGAGTCAACTTTTTGAAAGAGAGGGGTACTAATAATAATTAATGACTTCTAATTATTTAATTTCAGCTATTAATTACTAATAATAATAACTCACTGATAATAATTTCTTATAATAATTACTGTTAATACTTAACCACTGATATTAACTAATTACTGATAATATTTCTCATTATTAATTCGGAATGATAATTAATAACGATTTTCATAATGGTAATTAATAATTCAGAAATAATAATTTTATATTTATATTAACTCATATTAATTATTTTGAAAATAAATATCGAATGTTAATTATTTATATTAGAATTATTATTAGAAATTATAATTCATACATTTATATGAAATAATTAATTATATTATTATTTTCAGTAATTATAATTAATACTTATATTAATTAATATAATATATTATTATTATCATCAATAGTTATAATTAATTATTACTAATAATAATGATTTCTGGTAAAAATTAATTACTGATTATAATTACTTACTGATAATTAATTCCTTAATTATAATAATGTTAATTATTATTTGGGAAATAATCATTTTATATTTATATTAATTCATATTAATTCTTTTATAAATATATAATTAGTGTTAATTATTTACATTATTATTATTATAAGTAATTATAATTAATACTATTATTATTCTCCAATAAATATTTCATTTAGTGAAAATTAAATTATAAACTTTCAATTATTCATTATTGTTAAACCAAAAGAATTATAAAAGCAATTATTATTTCAGGAATTAACTAAAAATCATAATTATAACAAATTAATTACTTCATAACAACAACAACAACAATAATAATAATTTAATATTACTGATTTCAAAATCAATACACACATAATAAGAATATATTATTAGTAAATAATAGTAATAAAATATACTTATTATTATTACTAATTTCATAATTGATGGAGGACGATTTGACCCGACCTATGAAACGGTGACACGTGGACACTAACTCAGCACGAGTGACAGTTCAGCATTGTAGCCTAGTGTGACCAAGTGACGGGCCCATAAAACAGCTTGCTACATTGTAGCTCACTAAAGGAGGAGCTCGCCACAACGCGAGCTCTGGATTCCTCGAGCTACCTTTGAAGGGATACTCCGAGGCAACTTTAGCTCGCGAGCTAGGGGAACTAGCTCGCTCGAGCTCCCAAGTAGACAAGTCATCCCAATGACCAATTCTATTAAGGGTAATCCTGAAGTGTTCCAAGCTCTCTACAAATTAGCTCGTGAATGAGCCGCATGGGCGCTCCTTAGGAAGCTTCTATCTGATAGGCCGTATCGATCAGACTGTGCCACGTCCCTTACTGACGGCGCAGTCCCAGTCCTTTCGACAGTCTGCGTCCACGTCTCTCAGCAAGCGGAGGCGTGCCTGCCACTTTGGAGATGTGTCACTCACCCAGGCGAGAAGTATGTCACAATGGCCACCTGTGCAGCCCTGGCAGGTAACAGCTGTGGTAGGAGCCCAGTGGCGGTTATGCCCGACCTGACATGAACACCCCATTAAAAAGCCCTTAGGGCAAAAGAGAAACTTCTTCTTGAGACTTCTAATCTCTCGAGTATAGTGATAACGCGCTATCTACACTCTTAGCATTCGTCTTCTCCTTGCTTCTTCTATAGAGTACTAATTTAAGCATTGGAGTGTTCCCGCCGGACAAGCCCCCGGGGACTCTTCTTCTTCATCTCAGGTATCTTCCAGGAGCCACGTGAGTGCCAATTAGGAGTGACCGGATCGCGCTACATCAATAATTATTAATATATTATTAATCTATATTACTCAATAAAGACATGGAATAAAAAATATTCAAATTACCACTAAATGAATGAATTAAATATCTATGAGTATTCTAATTGACTTGAATTTGACACATCAACATGCCCAAAATTATAATTTCAACCTACATTTCCTATTTCTATTTCCCAATTCCCATAATTCAAACATACCATTAGGTTATGTACAGGTTTCCCTATCTTTTCCTAAAGATAAATTCTAGCCAGTCTACGTGCATTGTGGGGGGCTTAGACTTAAAATCTATAACCATGATCGACCAAAAGAAGCATTGCCACCTAACTTGGAGGTGACTTCCATACTTAGGATGGTCCCATTATTCTCCTTTCTTTCATGTTTCCTCTGGTGGATGGGCTTCGGAGTCCTAATTATATTATCAGTTGATTGTAGCCATACATGATGATGATTTGATTGTAGTCATATATTTTTCATCTCTTACTTCAGAGGATGGATGCATCTGCAAATGTTGTTTGGCATGGATTGTTTTTCTTACCAGCTCTTTGAATGATTTTCTTCCTTCTTTGCCTCTTTGAATGGAAATAATAATAACAATCAATTATTACTTACTCCAAAATTACTTACTCCATCAAGTACTTATTTAAGTACTTATATAAATAATTAATAATTACTTACTCCAAAATTACTGAATTAAGTAAATAATAATAACAATCAATTATTTATATAAATAATTAATAATAATAACAATCATCAAGTACTTATTTAAGTAAATAATAAAAAATGAAATAACAATCATCAGTTATCATTAATGTTTATTCAAAGCATGCCCCATAATAATTACCAAATTCAGTAATTAAACCTTAAATAAGAATCAATATTTATTAATAATCATTAAAATTGTTAAGCCAAATCATTAATGTTTATTCTTAAATGGAAAATATGAATTAACAAATCTATTATATAATAATTATACTCGGTTGGAAAAAAAATATTTGAAGTAAATATTTAAATAATTACAAATTTAGTTAATATTACTACTAAATAACAAAAATTTTAAATTAAATACTAAAATAAATTAATAATAATAATAATGGTTAAATTAAAGTAATAAACGTTTCAAGTTGAATTTAATGACCCGTAGACTGTATGAGTGTCTTAAAAAATGACAATTTATAAACAGTAATAAAAAATGATAATAAAAATTATTAATGTTTATTCATATATATATATATATATAACTTCCCCGTACTTAAGGAGTCATTCACTAGTTACACAAACAAAGAAATTTGGGTAGTTGATAAAAGAAGTAAGTGAATATAAGAAAGAGAGCCATCACTTTTCTTAAAACTTGTTTACATTTTTTTTTTTTTATGTTTAAACGAGACTAATCAAATCTTCCATGCCGATTCTAACAAGAATATTCAATTTTCAATGACTGTTAGGCAAAGAACTCATGCTTATTAACCGAAAAAAATAGGTTTTAAATTGAAACACAGCACTGTTCTTGAAGGTGACTTTTCTTGACCCAGTACAAGTCGGATAAACTAAAGATAAATTTTCTTCCACACTAGCCAATTCAATATGAGCTTAAAAGACCAGCCCTTCTCGGAGAAACTGATCATTCAAGTAAAATATTAATAATAGCGTGTGAATGAAATATTCATCTATATCTATCAATACTATATAAAGCAGATTTTTGCCTTGAGTTTTATGTATGAAGATTTAGATTTAGGGATGCAAACGGAATGGATTGGATTTAAATTAGGGTATATTCGAATCTGATTTGAATCCGATCCGATACTGTTCATGCCGGATCTGATTCGATCTGAACATTTGATTGGATCTGACAGGACTCGATTTGAATTTGAATCCTATCGGTAAGTCAGATCTTTGGATCTGATCCGATCCGATTTGTTTTCTTTAAAACTTAATAAATTATTAAATAAAACATACTAATTTAAATAAATTAAAAATAAAAAATATAAGTATTTTTTTTATTTTTTTTCATCATATATACATGTTTTTTTATAAAAAATAAATAATATAACAAATTTATAAAAATATATTTATAAATAAATAAATAACATATATATATATATGTATTATATACGTATATTTATAAATATATAATATATATCGGATCGGATAGGGGTGACCCAAATCTGATCAGATTTCTGATAGGGTCCCATTATTTGATCCTATCCAAAGATCCAAATGGGGGTGATCTGAATTCTACCAAATCGGATCGGATCATGATCCCATCCATTTCCATCCCTATGAAGATCATAAAAGTTATATGACATGATCAAGATGCATTTGTAAGCATTTTTGTGCATAAATGACAGGATATGGCCACTAATTGCGCTTACCTATACTTGTCATAGTCAGGGGTGTCAATGGACCAGTTTTGCGTTGGACCCATCCAAACCAAAACCAATTTGGTTTTAAAAAGAAAGTTTTTTAGAAAACTCTAATTTTAATGGTCAAAACGATAGAAATTGGACTTGTCAAGACGATTGTTGGGCTTTTTGATATTGGGCTTCTGAAAACTTCTCAGCAACTAAATCTACATCACTATGCAAATATATCTCTAGCCATGATGCTATTCACTCTTTCAGCAATCTAGGGCTGTAAATAAGTTGGATCTTGTTCGAATCTAAAATTGATCTCGTAAGAGCTAGATTCGAATGCCTCCCTTGATCTTAGGCTCAGTTTGGAAGGAGTACAAATACAAATATGCACTCTGCAAATACATAAAAAATACAAGCTTTCGCATTCTACATATTTGTATTTGTATTCCTTCCAAACTGAGCCTAATAAATCGGAAAAGTTGATCCATTTACTTAATAGATCAAATTCAAATATACCCCAATCTGATCCACTATGACCGGATGTGATCTCATCTTTATAAAATATTATATTATGATCCCGTTTAATTCACGGGAATATGGGTCTGGAATTGGAATGGAATATAATGGGCTATTCTGATTCCAATTATTTGGTTGGGCAGAATCAGAATCCCATTACCATTTCTGGTGGAATGGCACTCCCCCATTTGAGGGAATGGTCATTCCCTCCCCCTCCCTTGGGAATGACATCCCATTTCACCTAATTCTAGTTCCCATTTCAATTCATGTTTGAACCAAACAGATTATTGGAATAGACCATTCTAATTCCAATTATGAAAGATTTGGATTGCAAACCAAATGGATCCTATATATATATATATATATTTATATTTAGATTATATCATCAAGCGGCCATGGTGTTCCATGTGAGCTTAAGGAGGATTATATGAAACTTCCTATTCTTCATATTGACTAATGTTTTTTCTTGTTTGTGGTTTTGCTTTATTTTTTATTTTTTATTTTTTTTCGGTAGGACTGAGTGAGTAAGGAAGAGTGCTCTTGTTTCAGTTCTTGAGGCAAGGTGGTTGTCCTCTCCTGTATCCGCTTATCTTCCTTTCGATGTTGGATAATTAATAAAATATTAAGATGACCACCCCTCCACCTAGAGTAAATTTTGAGGTTAAAAAAGGACAAAAGACTTAAACCTCTCCTAACATTTATACTAAATATTTGGACTTTCCTTTTCTTTTAAAAAGAGGACTAAGACCTCCCCTGTCACGGTTATGTCTAACAAAATCATCAAAAAGTCTTTTTTTACCCTCCCTTTCTTAATATTTCAATACCTTTCATAGGTATCACTTATCAGTCCACCCATGCAAAATGAGGAACACTTTTTTAAGCTTAGCTGTCTACGGCTTTTTATCTCTTTGTATTCTTCTCGTTCAGTACTAGTCTTTGTACCGCCTTCTTAAAGAGAACTGCCCATGCATCTCTGTGAGACGATAGGAGGAATTTTGGACGATGAAAATTTTCATATTGAGATAGAAGAGGATACAAGGGGATTAAAAAAGTTTCCCTAGGGTGGTGTCAATATCCAATAGTGGGAGTCAATTGGGTACAGTTTCCAATAAATTTGCTAACAAGCCCTTTAGGAATTAGGTCTCCTATACTTAGGTTATGTTTGGTTTGAAGGAAAATGCAAGGAAAGGAAGGAAAATATAGAAAAATCTTTGCAAACATTGTATAAGTTTTCCTGTCTTTCCCTTCCTTTCCCTACCTTTTCCTTCAAACCAAAGATAGCCTTAAGGAGGCAACCGAGGTTCAATTCAGTGTTAATGAGGTGAAGTAAAAACCTTTATGATGGAGGAGCTTTGCTAGTTTGAGCATAAGGGTTCCATGGTTCTGTTTTGGATAAGGGATGCAAATTGGGTGGGGCTTTTTTGCGGCTGCCATGAAACCCATCTCTCTCTTTCTCTCTGAGCTAGTTCTGGAGCTAAAAGACTGTTTTGAATTAGGAGTCTCAGTTGGATTGGCCTCAAACACATCCGAGTTGGATGCTTCAGGTTCTTCCAACGGTTCCCATGATTGAATTAATTCATTGTACAGAGGAATTTTCGTAAAAACAAACAGTAAAAACCCATAGCTACTAAACGAAGAAGCCAGGAGCATCATAGTGAGATTCAAGAAATCGGGTTTATTGCCCGAATCTCCAGTAAAAAGTATCCATCATTGACAATATCCACTATGCTGTTGGTGGTGGTATAATTAGGAGCACCTTCAATCACCTCACCCTCTTGTTGCTGTATCTATCTATATATATATTTGATAAATTACTGATATATAGGGGAGGTTTTTGTTTGATGATGTCATTCTACAAATGAGGACTTTATCCTTTTTGTAAAGATAGGGGTAGAGATGTAAAACGAGCCGTGCTGGGCCGGTACGGCCTATGGGCTGTTCCGGGTCGTGCCGTCTTCCACAGGGATAATTTGGGGGGTCAGCCCGACACCGTCCACGGCCCAAGCCCGTGTGGCCCATGCCGTGCTGTGCTACGGGGCTAGGCTGAGCCAGGCTGCAGACCATGCCAAGCCGGGCATTGGGCGTGGGCCGAACCGGGTCACACTAGTTTTTTACCTTTTTTTTTGTTTTTGGTTTTTTCTTGAAAATTTTGTTTTTTTTATTTCTTTGCCAACTAAAAGTGTAAAACTAAAATATTTAACTTTCCTTTGGGCTTTGGGAATTATTTAAAAAAACTAAGAAATGAGAAGTCTAACAAATAAATGAAAAAAATATTTAACCAAATAAGAATGGAATAACAAATTGGAAAAAAAATATGAATTTTATATCATTTAAATTTGAATGATACAATTTACAAAGCATACAATGGTTGGATACTTGGATGAATGAAATATGAAAATTGGAAAATAGAATAAATTAATAAAATATAAAAAATACAATATAGTTACAAATTGAAAATATAAAATTACATTGTTAAAAAAATAGCAAATAAAGTAAATAAAATTAAAACAAAATTTACAATAATTTGAAAAAATGTTATACAACTATTGTTCTTGACTTTCATCATCTGCCTCAAGTGAAATATCAGGTGTAGTGTCATGCCCTTCTTTGTCTTGTAATCTGTCTTCAACATCTAGCCAATCTTTAAAGCAGATGCATATTTCTATATTTTCATCATTCATATATCTTCTTTTGTTGTCCAACACCCTACTACCTGCACTAAAACAAGACTCTGATGGAATTGTAGACACCGAAGGGGTTAGTAAATCACGTGCTATGGCGGTTAGAACTGGATAATTTTTTGAATGTTCACTCCACCAGGCTAAAATATCAAAATTATTTGTTCCTTCACTTAAAGTAGAAAAATTTTCTTGTAAATAAAAATTAAAGTTCAATAAATGAACTTGATGTTGACTTGTAGATTTATGCCCTTCTACTTATTAAATAAAAAAGTTTTTCTCTTCTACTACTAGGCTCAAGTTCAGAAGTTGAAGATACAACTGTATAACTTGTAGAATTATTTCCTATTATTTCAGTTTCATATAAATTGTACATTTCAAATAATAAACTATTAATTTCTTCTTTTTTATTTCCAATTTCAATAATCATATTTTCACAATATGTTTCAATTAAAATATCTAAACCATCTTTCCTAATCTTATGATCTAACATTGTAGCTAAGCAATAAAGAGGAGAAATATTCTCCCAATATTTTTTAAATTTATTTTCCATTATTTCAACAATACTTTTAAATTGTGGATTACTTTTATATTTTGCAAAACAATCACTAATCACCATTAATTGATAAGGTAAATTATAACTAGTTGGATAATAAATACCCGATAATTCATTAGTTGCATCATAAAGATGTTTTAAAAAATCTCTTATACAAATTGCCATTTCCCAGTCTTCCTCAAATATAATATCATTAGGCATTTTTTTGCATTATAAAAATCAATAAGAATTTGTTTATGAGAAATACGACTTTCTAACATAGCATACGTAGAATTCCATCTATGTTTAACATTTAATATAAAATGTTTTATATTTTAAACCATAATTTTGACATAAATATTTAAACTCTTATTTTCTTTCTCCTGAACTTTTAATATATATAATACAATTTCTAATTTTAGAAATATGTGTAGAAATAATATTTAAAGCATCCTGAATACATAAATTTAAGATGTGACATGTACACCTAATATGAAATAATTTACCATTTAAACATGGTTTTAATTAAAATTTTAAAATATTTATTGCTAAATCATTATTACTAGCATTATCAAAACTAATATAAAATAATTTATTCTCAATTCCATAAGCATGTAAAGTATTTAAAATTCTTGCAGCAATAGATGGGCTAGTATGTGGCCATTCAAGCCTAGTAAAACTTAAAATTCTTTTATTTAAAATCCAGTTTTCATCAATAAAATGAGCGATAACACAAATATAACTTATGTTAAATTTAGAAGTCCAAACATCAGAAGTATTTGCAACTTTAGAATTAAGATTTGGTAACATATAAATTAAATTTTGTTTATATGAATAAAAAAAATTTAAAGCATCTGATCTAATAGTATTCCTAGAAACTTTTTTATACTATGGATTTATGAAATTACATAACCATTTTTCAAGGTTAGTATCTTCAACTAACAAAAATGGTTGTTCAGCATGTATAATGTATTTTGCTAATTCTTGCTTCATTTTTTCTTGAGAATATTTAAATCTACCAAAACCCCCTGTCCAATTTGTGTTTGTGTTGTTTCTCTTCCTTCTTCTTCTTTTTCATGGGTGAGCAAATGTCTGCTCAAATGGCTAGTACCACCCTTACTACAATAGCTAAAGTCTTTCTTACATTTTTGGCAAACAACTCCTTTTACCTTCCTCTAAACATCCTCTACTTTAAGTATTTTCCAAACCAGGCTAATCAACTTAAATGCCCTCTTTTTCTTTCCCCTAGTATCAGTATTAGGGTTAGAAGTTCCATTAATATCAATAGCATCTATACCAATGCTAACATTATCATGATGCGACAAAATATCGTCGACATTGAACATGTTGGGGAATTGCTTTCCGGAGGAGCCATCCATTCTTTTAAATTCTAAAAAAATAAAAGTTAATTTAATTGGAATTACTTGGATTGCTAGTTCAGAATCCCAACTTGATTTTAACAGTTTAAGCCTTTCAACTCCAAGAGTTCAAGCCTCTCAAATTGCTAACTTGAGATACTTGAACTGACTGAACAAGCCTTCTTCTTTTTGAAACTTCAATAAAGTTGAGAATTGGAGAATCAGTCAGTTATAGTTCATATCATTTCAGATTTCAAAGAATGTATGAGAAAAGAGATTAAGAGAACTGTTGAATTGATGTGATGAGAATGGTGGAGGATAAGGCTATTTATAGGAATTAAAAATAATTTAATTGCCCAAAATACCCTAAAAACTAGTCGTTTTTAGTTATTGGGAGGGGTATTTTGGTCATTGTAAAGTTATTTATCACTTTACCCAACATGCCCCCCTAAACTAGCTATTATATATATGTTGGGGGCATTTGTGTCATTTTCTCTCCCCCATAACCAAAATACATAAGTACCCCCCCATAAAGCTGTTTATAGCTATTGGGGGGGGGGGGGGTCCTCAATGGCTAGTTCTTGGGCGGGCTGAGTGTGGCCCACTATGGGAACACGGGGCATGCCGTGCTGGCCCTTGACAGGCTGTGCCATGGGCTAGGCCATGTCAGCCCATGGACTCCAAACCCCAGGCCCAACACGGCACGAACCAAATTTTTGAAATTCGCCCACCCATTCCGCAACTTTATTGGCGTCCATCAGATGGATCCTACCTTTCCTTCACAGACATCCGAAACATCGTACCTGATGAAGATCAAAAGTTGCTGGAGGCCTCAGGGCCTAGAAGAGAAGACGAAGTCAGAGGGCTCAGGTGAGATTTTGGGCTTAGGTCTCTGATGGTCAACTCAGTTAAGGCCAAGCTATATGAGGGGGTTAGGTAGGCAATTAAATAAGCCAAAAGTGTGAAATAAATGCAGAACTAACTTTAAAGACATAGGATCTTTTCCTCACACAGGGTGACTCACACTGAATTCATAGGCACATCTACCATGCATTGGGAATATCTCTCATACTTATAAGTTATTATTCACAGGAGATGTTCTCAATGTATAGTGGATGTGCCTATGAGGCGCCAATGTGTGAGGAGCAGATGCCATTCCACTTTTAAATAGGTTTTAGATTCTCACGCGCCACGTTGCTGATGTATGGAGAAAGCTTGGGGCCCACTAATTGATGAGATATCCATGTGTGATGATGACGATGTCAGGCACGGCTGCTAGATGGCCAGTCGGTCTATATACATGTGGTGGAGCTCGGATGTGCTTCTAGTGTAGCTCAGCTCGATGGAGTGTGTTTCTTTATGAATGGAGTTCAGGTCGTATGTCGAACTGCCACTTAGCGTGTCGATGGTTCAAAACAGTGATCAACTCGCCTGAGTGAACTCAACTTGTCACCAACTAGCTATGTAGAGTGAGGTGATTAGTGGGCGTCTGAGGTAAGTTCCATAGGTCCGAGGTGGTATCGGTCTACCAAGGTGGGGAGCTCATAGGCTGAGGTATAGATACCTTCAGAGCTGCCACGTGTCAGAATCCTATGGAGGCTACTTCCACCCCAATAGTATTCATTGATGGTTTTATATGAAACATGTTTGAGATATACAGCTATGAATGATGTTAGAAGCATGTTGAAACATGTTTCGTTCGAAGTAGATTCAAACTCAAATAGAGTTGCAAATATGTGAAAAAAGGTCAAGAGACTCCTCCAAATTCTGGTGCAAGGTGCAAGTTGGGTTGCCCAACTTGAAGAATTTTCAACTACAATATGCTTGGGTTAGGGTTTGAAAATAAAAAATGTAACAAATTCCCAACTCAACCGGATGCAAATTACACCCCCACTTCCAACAGGAATTTGCAATGAGCATCCATAATTAGGGGTGTTTGCAGTCCGGTTTGGTGTGGTTTGGAGAATATTTTTGACCGAACCTATAAATTGCAACTTAAGAAATTCGTAGACCAAACCAAAACTGATGTAACCGTTTCTGATCACGTATCATTTTTTTGTGATATATCAATTTTTTGGCTAAGTACCTTGTCAGTGAGATTTGCGCCCAAGTGGCCTGTGACTCAGAGGCTGAAGTGGAGTTCCCTGGTGGCGAGCTACTTGTTGGTGAGCTACCTGGTGACGAGCTACCCAGTGGCGAACTACCTAGTGGTGAGCTGCCTGGTGAGTTGCTTGGTGGTGAGCTACCTTGATGAGCTGCTTGGAGGTGAGCTACCTTGAAGAGCTGCCTGGAGGTGAGCTACCTTGAGCTCTGTTGCTTTTTTAGAGGCCTGCAAGGAACCAAATATCAGAGGACCCGGGGGTGTTTACCCGGTGAGGTCACTCTGATGGCTAAGTTAGCACTTAGTAAAGAGAGCTTGAAGAATGATATAAGAGAATGAGAGAGCTAGAGACCAGGGGTTACCACCTCTTCCTTTAGCCTCTTGGCCCTCTTCTGCCCCTGGGGGGTGAAGTCTTTATATACTGGAGTCCTCGTGGGTTTGGTGGAGCAGTTCCTGGATTCCCGTTGTGATGGGACCTGCTTTCATGCTAGGTGGGTGAAACGCTGTCAAACGGTAATACTGTCCCTTCCGTCAGAACGATGAAACATATTTTACCTATAAATCTGTTAATAAATTTGCAATAAAAAATATATCAATTTATTGTTGATAATTTAAATATATACAATGTATAATAAAACCAAAACACTTAAAAACAACGTAAAACAATCAATTAAATAAATGCAGTAAAGAATCATAACATGAATATAAACATTCTCATGTAAAACATATAATTGAACATTTTACCTGTCTCCCAAGTCCAAATTTGAGTTCTTGTTCCTATATTTTTATTCCTCAGTCTTTACAGTTGAACACAAACCAAAGTCACAGAAAGAGTTAGGGCTTTTCTTTTTCAAAGAATGAGAGAGAGAAAGAGAGATTGCAATGGCCAAAATAGAGCAGCTGGTGGTGAATTGGTGACAATGGTGGGGCAGAGACAAAAAAAGAGGGTTAGGGAAGGAGAGTGGATGCTTGGATGGCAATGGAGTGATCGATGCATGGCGGCAACAATCCGGAAAGTGGCAAGGGTGGTCAGTGGAGCGGCATTGGCGGTTGTATATAGAGTAGAGGTGTAAAGTGGGGCCTGGCATGGCCCGTGGGTGGCCCGCCCTAAAGGCGGGCCATGCCATGCTGGCCCGCAGACCACCACGGGCCGTGCTGTCCTCCCCAGTGGAAATTTTGGCAGTTGGCCCATCACGACCCATGGCCCAGGCCCAAGCAAGCCCGTGTTGTGTCATGCTGGCACACGGGCCTGGGCCGGGCAGGGCTGCATGACATACCGTGGCCTTGGACCGTGCTAGGCTAGGCCACAGGGCGGGCCTTGGGCCTAGGCCGAACTGAGTTGCAATGTTTTTTTTATTATTTTTTTATTTTTTTTGAAATTTTGATTTCTTTTCTAAGTAAAATTGTAAAACTAAAATATTTAACTTTTCTATGAACTTTGGGAATTAGGAACTATTTAAAAAATTAAGAAATGAGAAATCTAAGTTATTTAATACATAAATGAAAAAAAAATACTTAAGCAAATTGAAATAAGAATGATGAAATAACAGATTGGAAGAAAAATAGGAATTTTATTTCATTTAAATTTGAATGGTACAAATTAGTGAATTACAAATACAATGATTGGATCATTGCATACTTGGTTGAATGAAATATAAAAATTGAATAAATTAATAAATATAAAAAATACAATATGGTTACAAATTGAAAATACAAAATTACATTGTTAAAAAATTAAAAAAATATCAAATAAATTAAATAAAATTTAAAAATTTTACAATAATTTGAAAAAATGAAAAATTCTATAAGTAGTCAAATTCATGAATCATCATTCATGACTTTCATCATCTACTTCGGAAGAAATGTCCGGTGTTGTATCATAACCTCCCTTGTCTTGTAATCTATCTTCTGCATCTAGCAAATCCTGGAAGCAGATGCACATCTCTATTCTCTCATCATTCATGTAGCTTCTTTTGTCATCCAACACCTTGGTACCTGCACTAAAACAAGACTCCAATGGAACTGTAGACACCGGAGGGGTTAGTAGATCCTGTGCCATGGCGGTGCGAGAACCGGATAATTTTTCAAGTGTTCACTCCACCAGGCTAAAATATCAAAATTATTTGATACTTCACCTAAATTAGAAAAATTTGTTTACAAATAAAAATTAAGTTCAATGAATGAACTTGTTGTAGAACTAGCAAATTTCTGCCTTCTACTTATTAAATAAAAAAGCTTTTATCTTCTACTACTGGGCTCAAAGTTAGAAGGAGAAGAAGAAGAAGATGAACAAGTTGTTCAGATTCATACAAACTGTACCTTTCAAATAATAAATTAGTAATTTCTTCTTTTTTATTTCCTATATCAATATTCATACTTTCATAATATGTTTCAAGTAAAATATGTAAACCATCTTTCCTAATCTTAGGGTCTAATATTGTAGCTAAACAAAAAAGAGGAGAAATGTTCTCCCAATATTTTTTAAATTTATTTTCCATAATTTCAACAATACATTAAAATTGTGGATTATTCCTATCTTTGGCAAAACAATCACTAATTACCATTAATTGATGCGGTAAATTACAACTAGTTGGATAATAAATTCTAGATAATTCATTTGTTGTATCATAAAAATGTTTTAAAAAATCTCTTATATAGACTGTCATTTCCAGTCTTCTTCAAATATCATATCATTAGGCATTTTTAAATTGTAAAAATCAGAAAGAATTTGTTTATGAGATATACACCTTTCTAACATAGCGTAGGTAGAGTTTCACCTATGCTTTACATCTAATATAAAATGTTTATATTTTAAACCATAATTTTGGCATAAATATTTAAATTCTTGTTTTCTTGCCCCTGAACTTTTTATATATATAATACAATTTCTAATTTTTGAAATATGATTTGAAATAATATTCAAGGCATCTTGAATACATAAATTTAAGATGTGACAAGCACATCTAATATGAAATAATTTATCATTTAAGCATGGTTTTAACTGAGATTTTAAAATATTTATTGCAGAATCATTATTGTTAGCATTATTAAAACTAATAGAAAACAATTTGTTTTCTATTCCATAAGCATGCAAAGTATTTAAAATACTTGTAGCAATAGCTGGGCCACTATGTGACCATTCAAGCCTAGTAAAACTTAAAATTCTTTTATTCAAAAGCCAATTTTCATCAATGAAATGGTCGGCAATACAAATATAACTAATATTAAATTTGGATCCAAACATCCGAAGTAATTACAACTTTAGAATTAACATTTGCTAACAAAGAAATTAAATTTTGTTTATATGAATAAAATTTTTTTAAAGCATCAATTCTTATAGTATTCCTAGAAACTTTTTTATATTGTGAGTTATAGAACTACACAACCATTTTTTTAGCTTTGGATCTTCACCTAACATAAATGATTGTTCTGCATGTACAATATACTTAGTAAATTCTTGTCTCATTTTTTCTTACGAATATCTAAAAGTACCAAAACTAGTCCCCTTCCCAATCTGTTTTGGGTTATTTCTTTCCCTTCATCTTCCTCTCGCTCATTTGTGAGCAAATGTCTGATCAAATGGCCCGTACCACCCTTGCCACAATAACTAAAGTCTTTCTTACATTTTTGGCAAACAACCCTTTTCCTCTTTCCCTCAATATCCTCTACTTCGAAAACTTTTTAAATCAGGCTACTCAGCTTAGAATCCCTCCTTTTTCCCCTAGTATCACTACTACCGTGGGTGAAAGTTCCACTTCCATCGACATCAAATGCATCAGTGCTAACACTAATATACTATCATGATGTGATTGAATGTCATCCATGGTGAACATGATGGGGAATCGGTTTTGAGAAGGGCCGGTCATTTCTTTTAATTCTAAAAAGATAAAAATTAATCTAATTCGACTTATTCAGATTGTCGGTTCAAAATCCCAACTTGATTTCAATAGTTGAAGCCTTTCAACGTCCAAACCTCCCGAATTGAGATACTTGAGCTGGTTGAGCAAGCCTTCTTCTTGTTGAAAGTTGAAACTTCGATAAAGTTGAGACTTGGGAATTGGAGAATGCAGAATCAGACAATCAGCTAATCAAAATTTGTCAAATTCCAGATAATTGAGAATGTATGAGTATGAGAGAGAGAAAGAGAGAGAGAGAGAGATAATTAAGAGAATTGTTGAATTGGTGTCATGAGACTGGTGGAGGATATGGCTATTTATAGGAATTGAACATAATTCAATTGTCCAAAATACCCAAAAAACTATATGCTATTTAGTTGTTGGGAGGGGTATTTTGGTCATTGTAAAGTTACTTATAACTTTACCCAAAATGCCCCCTAAACTAGTTGTTATATAGCTATTGGGGGACATTTATGTCAGTTTTTCAACCCCCCATAAGAAAAACATAGAAATACCCTCCTAATATTCTATAAACCCCCCCCCAAAAGCTGAAACTAGTCGTTGGGCCCCTTTGGGAGGGGGGCCCAACGGCTATATTCCCAAGTGGGCCGAGTGCGGCCCGTTACAGGCCTAATGGGCCGTGCCGTGCCAGGCCATGCTTTATGCCATGCCGTGGGCTAGGCCATACCGGCACGCGGGCCGCATGTGCCGGCCCATGGGCCTCGAACCCCCGGCCCAGTACGGCACGAACCTTCATGCCGAGCCTAGCACGCCCCGTTAGCCGTTGTGTCGTGCCGGGCTAGGCCGCCCGCAGCCCGGCCCGATTTACACCTCTAATATAGAGGACTTTGGTTGAGAATGAAAAATGAGATAGAAAAGTGAGAAAGAGGCTAGGGCATTGAAGAGAGAGAGAGAGAATTTAATTATTAATTAAAACTTAAAATTAAAATTAAAAGTCTTTAGTTATTAATCTTTATTATCTTTTTATAAAATAAATACTTATTATATAATAATAATAATAATAATAATACAATTTACGGTTTGGGTTATAAAATTTAATAAACCAAACCAAACCATTTTTATTATAGACGGACGGTTTGGTTCAGTTCAGTTCGGATTTACGCTTTGAACCGTATAATGAACACCCCTATCCATAACAAATGAACCAGCTGCATTTCTTTTATGAAAATTTAAGCTCTCTTTGGATGTATGTGTGAAACACACACAGACCCACAAAAATTGAGATTGGATTCTGTTCTCACAAGACTACCATACTCACAGCTACTTGCAATGGTGTATTGGGAATGTCTCCATACTTGTATATTTTTATCATAGGGATATTTTCAATGCACCGTTGCAAATGGCTGTGAGTAATGTGTGGGCTAAAGACTGAATCCAAGTTCACAAAAGTTGTACTTCAATTCATCATCGATGCTTTTGGGCTTCTAAATTGACTTTTCACAGGCTTACAAGGGTAGAATCCCCTACTAAATAGTAACATGTTTAATTCCATTCAAACTTTTAAACAACGTAGTTAACTTGAAGATTTCCTAAACAAATCGAAACTCAAAATATGCTAAAATGGTAGATAAAAAAAAAAAAAAAAAAACTTATCATAAAAAGAAAGTTTTTAGAAAACCCTACTTTTAAAGATCAAAACGATAAAATTTGAACTCGTCAAGACAATTGTTGGGCTTTTAATCTTGGGCTTCTTGTTTAGCCTCTTTTATATTTCCCTTGTTGATCTTGGGCTTCTAAAAACTTCTCAGCAACTTGTTCTACATCACTTTACAAATATATCTCAAGACACTAACCATGATGTGAGCCACTCTTCCAACAATCTATTTTGGTGTATTTGCACAGTTTTCAATGTTAATGGGCCTCCAGACCAAATAGTTTGAATTGGGCCACATAAGGATAACCGATATTCGAAACTATTGCAAAAATACCAAAATTTATCCTATTATCAAATTAATACGCATAAGTACTAGTTAGTACAAAATATCTATTACGAGTTAATACTTGCGATTAGAAGTTTGAATCCACGAATTAAGTTGATCTTGTTGTAGGGAAAGTTAATTAAGTATCAAAAGTCAAATCTGAGGACATCGTTTGCATTCTGGAATTGCTGGATTCAGAGCTGTACCCTTATGTTGTTCTGGGCTTGATCAGTTGATTGCTTGGGATGAATTAAAATCTTTACTCACTAATGCATATCACACCCAAGCCCAAGTTCTTCTAAAACGATGTCAAAATTAAGGCTATGTTTGGTTTGAAGGAAAAGGTAAGAAACGGAAGGGAAAGACAGAGAAACCAATACAAGGTTTGTAAAGATTTTCCTACTTTTCCATTTTTTTTCCTATATTTTCCTTTCAACCAAGCATAGCCTAAAGGTTCTTGATGACACAATGTGAAAATTCAGGAACTCTTGGCAAGTTTGAACATGGGGTTCAAATTTTTTCAACAGCCCAAAATGGAGGCAATGTTGTATCACAACTAAAATTGTTAATAATCAAGGCAAGAGAGAGTGTTATGATGAGAGGGAAATATGTTTTCAGTAGCTCCAATGTATTCATTACTTTGGGTTCTATTCATAGACCTTTTTATGACTGTTGGGTTTGTCTTAATGGAAGGGAACTTCCCATAAATCTCTCTAAACAGTTGGAATTAGCCTCCACTACTGGGATGAGACACTTGTCCCTATTTTCTCAATCAATAACTGCACTTGTGGACCAAGCTTATAAAGAGATAATTCAAAACAGATTTATTTTATAAGAAAATAATAATAATAATTAAAAAAAATATTGATTGTATGTACATACTGGTCCACATAGAACAAATACTCCATCAATTATGTGATTATTTCCATTGGCCCACGGATAATCCTACATGTTGAGGATAACATCGAGGGCCATGGGCCACTCAGTCCAACAAAACAAACTAGCCCATTGACTTTTCATCCATAACTCCTCCAATGAGCGTCCTTCCACATGGAGACACGGTAGGGTTCCTTAATTCTACCCATGGTTTTTCATCTTCTGTTAAACGGTGAAATTCAGAATTTTAACAATCTTTGGATGTGTTTTTGCAAGATATCCAAAATTTTGGACAAAATCCTTCCAGTCCCGAGAAAATGCTAAAATTTGATGCAATCATATTCATTTTATCATCCTTGCACAGAAAAAAGAGATAGGAAAATGAAAAAAGAAAATAACAAAAACCAGAGCTGGTGCCTTGTAGTGGGCTGGTTGGGGATGTTCAACCGAATTTGTCCCATAAGCATATTAGGGGTTTATTTGGTTCGCATGAATAAGGGGTCTGGAATTAGAATTGGAATAGTCCAACTGGTTGGTTGGGTTGAATGCCATTTCCATTCCTAGTGGAATGATACTCCCCCGTTTAAGGGAATAACCATTTCCTCCCCTTTTTTTCAGAATGAAATCCCATTTCAGCTGTTTCTAATTCTAATTCCAATTTTGAGGGAATTAATTCCGATTCCAATTCTTTTTCTGGAAGTGAATCAAACGGTCCCTAGGTTGAAAACAATCGACTGATCCACTAGCTCACAAAAAAAATGATAAACTTGACATTTTAAAAATCGGAGGGGTTTGAGTATTCTTTAACAAATTTTTTGGTAGCCAAACGCTTTCCATAATGCCAAAAGTCTCTCTCAATCTCCCTCTCTCTTTCTTTTTTTTTTTCTATCTCTATAGTGCTTGCATCCATCAAGATGAGCATTTCTTTTACGCGAGTTTGTAGTGGTTAGTTTCCAAGAAATACAACACCACACACGCCCACTCACACCCATCATTTGGTGGGATTTGATTGTGTTGTTCTTAAGAATTCCCAAACCGGCCAGTCATAATTCATCTATGCCATGTAACCAACCAACCAACCAACCCATCTGTTGCCCACCCAAAACTCTTCCATTGTGGATACTGGATAGTGGGAGTCTCACTGTCCCAGGGCCCAGATATCCAACTCCTCACAACTTATAACCACTGCTGCACACATGACAAAATGAGTTTGATTACTTTCATTTAACACCACCAACCCATAGACAATTTGTGCTTTGTGCTATTACTGTTTCTATCTTCAATGTTTGGGGTTGATGAATACAAATTTGTAAAACGATATAAATGTAATTCTTAGTTGATCTTATATAATGTGATATGACATATATTTCTCAAAAATTGATTTGTATTAATCAATTCCATAAGTTTCAGGTAGAAGCGGAAATAGTATCAAACACAACGAAAGTACTTTTATTATTATACTTTATTGATTATTGTTGTTGTTAAAGTTTGATGAGGATGGGTCATATTCCTTGTTGCAATGTATACTATGCATACACTATTACTAGTAAGCTTGTATAATTGCACTAAGGTGTTGGTGGCTGTGCATTAAGGGACGGTGGTGTTGCTTGGAATGAAAGCGATGCATGGATCAGGTTCTATTGTTTGAAATTTGAAAGAAACTCACACCATACGCTATTATGCACAAAAGATTTTTTATTTTTTTTTTTGTTTTATTGAATCGGATTCATAAAATTTGAAAGAAATTCACAGAATAAAATTCTGATTGCGTTTGGAAACGATGCAAATAAAGTGTTAATCCTGATTTAAGGTAAATTTGTACTCTGGTTCATTTTTGCCTGTGTTTGGCAACATTATATTTTTGCATTGACAAATGACAGACTAATGCATATTTATATTGATAATAAGATGTAAAAGTACATTAATAAAAGAGAAGTAAATTTGCATTCAAATGGGCTTTTGATAAAAAAAAAGTATATGTTTTATTGGAATTTGTATTTGCATCCATTAAAGCTAAAAATCTGTTTGGTAAGAAGGTAAATTTGTTAATGCAAAACTAACCCAACTTTGCAATTTATAGGAACCCTCTTACACTCTACATATTTGCATCCTTTTCAAATGCAGTCTTATGAAATATAATCTGAAAATTTCCCGACCAATTAACAAAGCAATATTAACCTCGAAATTCATAATGTTTAGAAAATATGCTATTTCAAACAAGCTTTTTCTGTCAACATACATCTTCAAAGTAAATCCCATAAATTTCCCTTTGGTTTTTTTGAAAAGGTCTTAAACCATCCCTCGACCGGCCCTTAACGTCCCTTGATTTTTCGGTATAAAATGTGCTCCATATCATCCATTGTTTTTTCTTTACATTAAGTACTTTTAATTTCCTAAATACTTTCTGGTCTGAGTCATCTTGCTAGTAATCAGAAACTTCTCCATTAATCGTATGCCGCTTCTCAAAACCATGGTTTTCAAAATTGGACCGGACCGGATGGTCAGACCAAACAACCGAGAACTAGTCAGTTGACGAGTTCTATTTTTCTCAAAAACCAGAATTTTGCCAAAAAACGCTGGGCGGTTGAACCGTTCAACGGTTTTGACTGTTTTTTATTTTTATTATCTTTTAATTTTTTTGTCAGAACAGACCGTCCGTCCAATTCAAACGGTCAGACTGTTCGACCCAAAATCCGGACCCCTGATGGGATCGTTGTCCGGTTCGATTTTAAAAACCTTGCTCAAAACCTAGGGAAGTAAGGTTCATTATCGTTAGAATCAGTCAACTGGAAATTCCCATGTCTCTACCGATAAATTTTGAAAGGACCAGTTCTGCTACAGTGTTAATAAATATTTCTAGCCCTCCAAAAAAAAAGACCAACTATAGACAATTGTTGTGTTCCCCTGGAAATGGCCATCATGTGATCTACAGCCTATATATATCAATACCCCTTGAAATGAAATGATTCGTTGTTTCCATTATGTGATCCATAGACTCCATCCAAGGGAGACTATATGATTTTGTTATAGTTTTCTCTTTACATTTTCTCGGCATATATAATTAACAAAATTGAGCGAGCATTAAATTTACAACCAAACAAGAATTCTCTAAATGAAGTTGCAAATCCTTCTACAATTAAGAAATTAATAAACAAATTTACATGCATTAAGGCCATTTTCTTCCTGCTAATTAATATATCATTATTTTTACCTACAATTTGTTCTACTTTGGTCTGAGAAGATTTTGTTTAATTATCTAGAATCATGATGATCAAGTATATATGTTGATTACATAAAAATTACTTTAAGTGGGACTAGAGGGTTGCATTAACAAGTGGACCATGGGTGTGTTTCTTAAATATAAACCCCACATATATAAGAGCGGGTTTATTTTAGGTTCTCCCGCTGTTCTTTGCTTAATTTAAGTGGTTTTTTCCTTTCTAAAATCTAAATTAATATATATATATATATATATATTATTTGCTTAACATAATGCTAACTCACTCAGAACAAACATAAAACCATCCACTGAATCGTGGAGTTTCCCTTGTTTTTCTTTTGTTTCATGATCTCAGGTACTGAGTACGAGTATTTGGCTAGTCGGTCCCGTTCTGTACTTCCCAACAGGACATAAAATCATCCAACCGCCTAAGTGGATAGCCTTGACTGTAAATGCAACAGAGAAAGGAGGATTTTCGAGTTTATGGAGATGGTGGCCCCCAGCTAGCAAAAACCAGTAAAGGAGGATTTTCGAGTTTATGTTCATGACTAGTGCTGTAGTGCTTCCGTTTGTACAAGGTTTGGTCTCCTTTCTTCAAATGCAGGTGGGGACAAAGTGAGCGCTAAGGCATCTATCTCTCTGAAGCTTTGCCTAGGAGAGGTTTGCTTTAAGATCTGGATTTCACTACCAAAAAATATCTGTTTTTTTTTAGTATAGAATAACGTCTAGTTGGTGAAGTGGCAATGGGCATTCAGATTCAAATATATGATTTATAAAAAGGGAGGGAATGTGTGAGTCTCACCTCATCGAACGTAGTTGAAGATGGAGAATGCCAGATGTTTGTGGGTTGTATTGTTTCTTCCCTTTGTACTCTACCCATATTGGGTTGATGGGCTGAGTCGGGATGAAGTGAGAGATGCTGTTTCTTCAACTAATACTGTCTCAACGCTACCACAGGAAATTCATGGTTCAGTTGGAGATATAGAACAAACCAACACAACTTCAAATAGTGAAGTTGCATTAAATAATTACAACAGTGGTGGAGCTGGAGGTGGGGAAGGTAGTGGAAAAGGAGGAAAAAATGGACATAGTGGAGGAGAAAGAGATGGGGGTGGAAATGCGGGAGGTGGTGGTGGGGGTGGAGGTGGTATAGTAGGAGGTGGTGGTGGAGGTGGAAGCAATGGGGGAGGTGGGGGTGGGGGCGGCAGTGGTAGAGGAGGAGGCGGTGGTGGAGGTGGAAGCAGTGGAGTAGGTGGGGGTGGGGGTGGAGGTGGTAGAGGAGGAGGTGGTGGTGGTGGTGGTGGAAGCAATGGGGGAGGTGGGGGTGGGAGTGGCAATGGTAGAAGAGGAGGTGGGGGTGAAAGTGGATTTAGTGGTGGGGGTGGGGGTGGAGGTGGTAGAGGAGGAGGTGGGGGCGGGGGTGGCAGTGGTAGAGGAGGAGGTGGGGGTGAAAGTGGATTTAGTGGAGGAGGTGGGGGTGGGGGTGGAGGTGGTAGAGGAAGAGGTGGGGGTGGAGGTGGTAGAGGAGGAGGTGGGGGTGGGGGTGGGGGTGGCAGTGGTAGAGGAGGTGAGGGTGGAGGTGGAAGCAGTGGAGGAGGTGGTGGTGGGGGTGGCAGTAGTGGAGGTGGAGGTGGGGGTGGGGGTGGCAGTGGTAGAGGAGGAGGTGGTGGTGGAGGTGAAAGCAGTGGAGGAGGTGGTGCTGGGGGTGGCAGTAGTGGAGGAGGTGGAGGTGGAGGTGGTAGAGGAGGAGGTGGTGGTAGGGGTGGCAGTAATGGAGGAGGTGGAGGTGGAGGTGGAGGTGGTAAAGGAGGAAGTGGCAATGGGGGTGGAAGCAATAAAGGAGGTGGGGGTGGAGGTGGTAAAGGAGGAGGTGACAATGGTAATAGAAGTAATGAAGGAAGTGGGGGCGGGGGTGGGGGTGCTGGTGGAGGTGGTGGTAGTCGTAGAGGAGGAGGTGGTGGTGGGGGTAGAGGTGGGGGAGGCGGGGGTGGGGGACAGGGAAGAAGCGGAGGTTATGGATGGGGTTGGGGTAGTGGAGGGGGAGGGGGAGGGGGAGGGGGAGGAGGAGGAGGAGGAGGAGGTGGTGGTGGTGGAGGTGGTAGTGGTGGAGGAGGAGGTGGTGGAGGGGGTGAAGGTGGGGGTTGGGGTTGGGGAGGAGGTCATGACCATGGTGGCACAAACCACAGGCATAAGAATAGACACAAGAAGGGCTACAACGCATGATACATGGATATATGGGCATGAAACTAGATTGATAACACTATTGAGTGCATGCAGTACGTGAATATGTGTTTATTTGTTTAGTCAGACAAGGTGGATGATTATCTCGAAAGCCAATTCAATGAGAGAATAAAATGAAATTTGGTATTATAGCCTCTATTTGTTTGGAGTGCAAATTTGAATCAGATACAACTTTTGCACTTAATTTAGTTTTGCATCCATTTGTTTGTATTTAAGATTTGTACTTTTATTTGATAGAAAATTTGTATGTTTTTGTCTTGTTTGTAGTCACTAATTCTGCAAAATTTGCATCCTAAAACATGTAAAATTCTCATCACCTTCCTCCTATCTCAACTCTCTCATGTAAAGTGAAGATCACATCATCTTGCATCCTTAGTCCAAAATAAGTAAATGTCCTTCCATTTTCTTTCTTATAATGTGGGATCACATCATTTAGCAAAAGTAAACTAGAATTTACATTCAGCCCATTTTTACATCAGTGTACATGAAATTCGTATTCTCAAACAAATTGAGCCTTAGGCTACGTTTGGTTGTAACATAATTATATAAATCTTCACTGGATGCAAAATTTGTACCTGGCTAAAATTTGCTTTTACTTATTTATAATTATAATTTGCATTCATATCTGATATAGCATATGTACTTTTTACTCTTTTGCATTCACTATCAATGTAAATTTTGCACCTCAAAAACTAATGCAATTTGTGCCACCTTCCTAATTCAATTCTTTGTCATATAAAGTGGGGGTCAAAGGTTCGAATTTTCGAATGGGCCCAACTTGAAACCCAATCTCAAAGGAATGTAAAATGTTAACTCAAGCCTAAAGAAATGTATAATGTTAACTGAGAAGAACCCAAATTGCACCCTACCGTCAACCTTACTTGCATTCTCTTTCATTTATTATTTAATTTATTTTTAACAAATAAAACAAAGTCAAATAGGAAGAAAAAATAAACCAGGAGGACACCCCCAAGTGAACTCTACTATTCAAATATTTAATGCCATAGTGAAACCAATAAATATGAGGCAAAAGTTTGGGGATTTCTGGGGCATATTGATCAATGAGCACAATCTTTTTATCTATATCAACTCAGCCAAAACTCATTTTCAAATTAAAATATTTTAAATGATTTGGACTCTTTAAAATCACTGAAAATGATTCACACGAACCAATTACTTTAACACATCTAGTATATGTTTGGCATCGATGCTATAGTTGCAGCAGAAACGGTGTTTTTTTTTTTTTTTTGGAATTATTGCTGCTAGGTAAGACGTTTCCTAGACCAACAACTTTTTTTATTTGGTACCAATGCTCTAAGAAACAAGATGCAGTTTCAGGAACCGCCAAATTTGGCATTGCTCCAAGTCATGCCTTCCCAATTTCCAAGGTGTGGCTTGGAACACTGTTTTTTATGAAAAAAAAAAACGGTTCCAAATAGATGATTGTCTTGAAACTTTTTTTCCTATATGGCACTGATGTGGCGCCATTTTGTGGGGCAACAACAATGGTACGCCTAGTGGTTGTTTGGTATCACTTAACATAAGTATTTATTCAAATAAGTAGTTAAAATAAGTGGTGGGACCACAGAGTAAGTGGTAAATAAATACTTATTCCTGTTTGACAAAAAAGCCAAACATATTTGAATACTTAAAAAGTGCTTATTTATTTTTTAGGGACAAGAATGTCCCTGAAAATTTTCAAAATGCCAACATTACCCCTTCGAATGGAGAAAACCATATCGTCTTCTCCATTCGTGCATAGAGATTGTGGCAGCAGCAGGGGGATATACCCGCGGGGCAGTAACTGGTGATTCTTCTTGCTATTTGGCTCTCAGGAATGGTGATTCTCATCGTTCTCCCTTGTATTTCACAATTCAATGGTCACTTCTTGTAATTTTTGCAATTTTTTTTGGTCTGAAACCAAATTTGCACCATTCTTGTGCAGACCTAAGTTTGAGACGACTAAGACAGATCCCATCACCGGCTAAATGACGTAAGTTAAGTTTTAATCAATTTTTTTAGTTTTATAGAAAAATACGAACCGTTTGATATTTTTTTTATTTTTTGCATATTAATGTGAATGAATATGCCATTACTTGAATTTTTTTTTTACATAAATTGTGGGATATTTTTAATATTTTTGCTTATGATGTTGATTGCATTTTATTCTTAGATTATTTAGAAAAAAAAACAAAAGAAAAATATTACATGTTAATGGAAGATTATTTTGAATTAATTTGGTGCTTGAAATGTTTTTTTTTTCATTTTTTTCTATTTTTTGATATGTTATTTTAGTTACATGAACTGAATTGTTATTATTAATTTGATGTTCTTTTAAGTTTTTTTGCTATGAAATTGATATTTGTACAGAATTACTATAATTAATTTTTTAAATTAATTAGTGTTACCATTATTATCACTGTTATTTCTATTATTGTTATATTATTATTCTTGTTGTTAACATAATTATTATTACCAATTTTTGTTTAGAAATAATGTTCTTGTTAACAGTAATATAGGTAACCAAAATATTATTTATTGTTATTTGTTGGTATTATCATTATAGTAAATGATATTATAACTTTCTTAACAATATTGTAATTTGTATTCAATGCCAAAGATTTTATTATTATTATTATTTTCTTTGCTATTAATATAAATATGTTGATGATTTTAAAAGGTAATTTTAAAGTTTGTTGGTAATGGTTAATAGTCAAGGGAAAAGTGGGGGAAGCTCCCACTACAAGAAAAACGGCTTAGGCCGGTGGTTTTCTTTCGGCGGCCTTATCTAATATTGGAAAAGATAAGCAAATTCGAACAAAAAACGACCCTTTTAGGAGCTGGCAGTCAAATTTTAATTAAAACAGGGATCACGTAACACATCACGCATCCCGGCATTTTTTATTGGCAAATAAAATTAAAAATAATAAAAATTGAGATATAATTTTTAGGGGTCCCGCCAAAACAGTTAAGTTGCGCCAAGAGAGGGGTCGTTAATGCCAAACGACGAATCCCTCGCTAAAAAAATCTTGGGTTCCATGAATCTCGATGCCATTACCTTCTTGGTTTCTTTGAGAATATGCATCTTTCTTCAATTCCTCCACCAATTCAGAGAACTAAATCCCTAATCTCATGCCATTATCTTCTTGCTTCTTCGAGCCTATATATCCTTCAATCTTAACCGAATCAAAGAACTACTTCGTGTCCTTCATTCTCAATGCTAGAACTGTGAAGCGATTCGGAGAATTGTGAAGCGAGGAATAGTTGAAACCCCGAACATAGAGGTTGATTTGAATTCTGGACTGATTGAAAGAGGTCGATTTGATCGAAGCCACGAATAGAGAGGTCGATTTGAATACTTCACCGATTCAAAGAGGTCAATTTGAAGCAATGAACTTCTGAATACCCCACCGTTTTGAAGATTTGAAGCCAGAGAGTTTGTAGTGTACACAGAGAGTTCAATCGAATACGCACCGTTTTGAAGATTTAAAGCCAGAGAGTTTGCGGTGAAGACAGAGAGTTCAATCGAAGCTTCATTCCTGGTACTCCATTTCCGCTACTCAACTGTCTACTGATGCTTGTGTGAATTGAATACATGTGCTTATTTATTTGGTTAATTAAGGTTGTTTAACCCATAATAGTAAATGTGGATTCTAGAACCCCTGTATATATTAGTATCTTTGCTTTCATGAAGTCATGTCTTAGATATGCTTGCCTTTATTATGTTTTTGAAATTTATCTTGACTTTAAAAATGTATGTTTAGAAATGCATTGCAAAATATTTATTATTGAATAGAGATAGGGCTTAAGAGTTGCACTTTCACCTTTCATTTAATTAAAATAGGGATTGATGGCAAAAAACTACTTAATGCAACTCATTTATTTCTTTGCCCTACAAGTCCAGCTTTTACTTTTAGTGCGATGACTTACCATGTTTGAGTAGATCTGTGTTTAAAAGAGGTACTGACTAGCCATAGGACCAATACTACCATGAATAGGCAAGACTGGTCATCTATGATGCAGGGGTTTATCCGGATAACAGGGAAAAACTATTCTCAAAAACAAATGAAAAATCAATTAGATGCATTGAGTGGAAGATATTTCATAAACTGTCTATATGCACCAATTTGGGTTGGGACTCTATAAACGAAATATTCACTACTTGAGATGATTTTTTGAAGGTATAATAAATGCTTACTTTAAAAGTCATAAATTAACAATAATGTATTTTATTTTAGGTAAAACCCTAAATAATAATGTCATTATGTCATATAGACATGTTTTGATGCATCATAGTTTAGGTACAAGGGTCTTTCCCATGTGATAGACTTACATCATATTTGGTGGTATGGTTGCTTATGGTGACTACAATTGGTCACGAAATGATGGTGTATTATACCGGAGGTGGGGCCTTTAACTCATCAGTCTTTGAATGGTGACCAAATGGATGATGCATTTTTTAATAAATCACATACACAAAGTGGAGGCCTCCAAAACAATGCACGATGTTAGATAACCAGAACCAACTCCTACTCACTTGAGTAGGAACCTTCCTAAAGACTCAGGTGAGAGTAGCACCTCTTCTAAGAAGCAAAAGATCATGGGGGGGTGCACAGATTGGAAGAAACCTGGAGAGAATTGCATTTTCATTTGAGATTATGGCTTCAAAGAGGGTTGCCAGAGAAATGAAAGAAAGTCCAAAGGCTGGTCTCTATAGAACAGTGCATGAGGCTTTTAAAATGAAATCCTTGGAATGGAAGAGGGGAATCCTAGCCACTCGAATTTTCGATATTCCTTTTTATTTCTCATCAAACGAATGGCATCTTCTTCTGGAAATCCTAGCTATTCTTAGCATTATATTGGGAATCTCATTGCTATTAGTCAAACACGTATGTTTGCATATTCGTCCATACACCAAATCGGATATATAATTATTGGAATAATTGTTGGAAACTCAAATAATGTTTAATTTCTTATTTTTCTCGTTGAACATCTTTCGTCTTATTTTGATTATTTTAGTTTGGAACTGATGTTGATTAATGCATTATTGTTATTACCAATTAATGCATGGTGTGCTTTACTTTTCATCTATATTTTATTTTTTGTATTAATTTGCAATATAGTGTTAATGATGGATACCGATAGGAACATTGAAAGGGAGAGTGAATTGGTATCAGATATAGAGACAGGAACCGACATGGGTATGTTATGTGATTAGACAACAGATTCTGATAAGTCGATGGTGAGACAACATATCCGGTTCACAAGAAATCTAAATACACCATGGAATGCACTAGCATGGTGTACATTAAATCTCTCCGGGACATGATAACTGGTTGTATGAAATTTGTCATATGGATAAACACATGTTTATGCACTTATGCAATACTTTGAAGGAATGTGGCCTCCTCGAAGATAGCCGAGATGCTACAATTAAACAATAATTAGTCATTTTCCTTAGTGTTGTTGGACATAATGAGAGTAATCAAATAATGTGTTGATGGAAGTAATTAAACTTTTGTTGATTAATATAAGGCCTTCTACGTTTTAACTTCAACACTATTCACCCACACATCAAACACAATCCAAAATACTAGCCCTACTTTTAAGGTAACCTGTACACACTATGTTTTATTAATACATGCCATTCAGCATGCCTCTACTTCCTCTATTCCTCCCTTACCATTTATCTATTTTTTAGTCTTTCTAGAATTTTTATTTTCAAAATTGGACAAAATTACTTGAGTAACCAATCAATTTTAAGTTTTTAATACTTTCATCTCTCTTCATTAATTCATCATTAACTCTCTCTTCTCTTTCTGATTAACTCCTTTCATTATCTCTCCTTATTAACCATTCCATTAACTCTCTCTTTCTCTCTCTCCAAATAACTCACTCCACTAATTCTCTCTCCTCTCATTTACTCCAATAAATTTCTTAAAATTTATTTACTCTTTTATTTTTCATTTTTCTTAGGGTTGATTTTTAATCTACCCTAGGCCTGAGTCCACCTAGCCCATAAACAAAGAACAATTTAAAAATTAGTTAATAAAAATATCATAAATAGTTTTTTACTTTAAGGGCTACACAACGGGGACTAGTGCATCCCCCAACTCAAGTGTAGGCAAGATTCGATCCCGTCTCCGCTACGACCAACAGGAGACCTTACCAACCAGCTGATTGGCACCTTGCTCATAAATAATTACATCAAAAAAATAGTGAGAGAGAGAAATCCTATAGGCCTCTTCCATTATTAGCCTATTGTATACCAATGAAAGAGAGAGAGAGAATTTTTATTCTCATCCAAATTCCATTTATTTGTTTCATATCTTGGAATGAAAATGGGGCAAAGACCATATTCCCCATCCCCGATCTTGACTTTGAAACAAATCTCCATCCCTAACCGTGATCCCTACTAAGGATAAAAATGACCCTCCACCCCTTATTCCTAACAAAGATGGGTACTTCATCAAGGAACCTAACTCCCCAAAATTTTTAAGTTAAAACTATTTTTAAAATATAAAAATATTTTAATTATATGTATAATCGGGGTTAGTGCATGAAGAATTCACTCCCCCATCTTCGCCTCCATCCTCAGTTGGGTATCAATATTAATCCTCGTCTCCACCAAGATAATCTCCATCCCCAACCTAAGATGGGGTGGAGGAAGCTGAGTTCCTGATGGGATGGGGAACATTGCCATCCCTATTCATATTCAAATCCTATTAATTAGTTAATTTTCACAAAATCTATAATTCGAAACCAAATAACTAAAATTAATAAAAAATATTAAATTTTATAGTTTTTATCTAGCAACTATTAAAAATTAAGAAATTAGTAAAAATAGTAGCTCATAAATTAAAAATTAAAATACATTTGAATTCTATTTAAAAATAAATAATACTGATATGGTAATTAAAATAATAAAAAAAGTAAAAAATTATTAAACACAATAAAGTAAACACGTTGCATTCCATATAAAAATTATAAAAATTAATTAAAATAATAAAACTAATAATGGCCTAATTATAAATGTCATAAGACTCCTACATAGGGTTATTTTTAACTTAGCCTAAACTCAAATAGACCTACAAATTTTTGAGCTAAAGAAATTATTTTCTTCCAAGCTTCATCTAACTCAGATCTAACCAACTCCACACATAATGCAAACAATAGGACGATAAACATATTGGATTCAGATTAGATCTAGTTGCATCCACATCCACATTCGATAATGAAATCTTTAGATTTGCATTCACATCTGATTATTATGTCGGATTTTGGATCATATTTGGATTTAATCTGCAACCACTTATTATGTTTAAAATGATAAAAAAATAAAAAAGTTAAAAAATATTTTTAAAGTATATATGTATAATAAATGTATAAATCCAACTATTGCATTTTCACTTTAGTTGGATTGGATGGGTTGAAATCCACAATACAATCCAACTATTAATTTGATGCAAGTTCTAACATCTAAGTCCAGGATAATCAGATTTTGAGTCAAATCGTCTATTGGATTTTCATAGTCCATTGACAACCCTAACAGGCAGGGACTAAGCTAACCCCTAAGCTCAACTTAGAAGCTATATACCTATATATTTAGGTAACAGATTTTATACAAATATATAGGTATATCTTATCTATTTATATAATAAACTAAAATTAAATAAAAAAATTAATTTATAAAAACATCATAGTTTTACAATTAACACAGGCAAGCATGTCCCTATACAAATATTATTACACTTGGGGTGTGGGCCATGCTGTGCCATGGTGTGGGCCATCCCCATAGCTCCTTCAGGTTCAATATTAATAATTTTTATCTAAAAATAGTTAAAAACCTAAAAATAATGCGTGCACGTGTTATGCTCAATTTGGTTCAGTCTAATTATGAATGTCACATTACTCTTAGGAGTGAAACTTAGGGGGGTGGGTTAAGTTGAGGATCAACTAAAGCTTGAAGTCTTAAACCTTGAGCTCAATCTTAGATTAATTTAAATATGACTATAACCTAATTTTATATTTACTAATATTTAAGTAACATTTACAAAACACTTATAACATTTAATCACTAATAAAGTAAAATAAATAAAATAGAACACTACTAGATAATATAGAAGACATAAATATTTTATGGGAAAATTCCTGATAGGTACCCTGTACTTTAAGCCTAGTTTCAATTTAGTACCCAAACTTTAAAACGCAACAATCTAGTACCCAAACTTTTGAAACACGAAATTTAGTACCTACCATCAGTTATGTATATCATGTGATCTTGTGTGTGATTTAATATTTTTCAAAATGTTAAAATTACTCTTAAAATAAAACACTATTCATTATCTTCTTTTTCACGAAAATAAAACAGATCCCAAACTCTCAGCAGTCCAGACTAAAACCCAAGAGTCTGTTCGTCGCTCGCTATCCTCCAAGAGCCCAAAATAAACGAAGCGAAAAACCCAAACTTCTATCAGAGTCCGGTTCTGCTCCTCTTCTTCTTCTACCTCCTGCACCACCTTTTCTTCTTTCTCTTCTTCTTCTACAATCGCAAATACCTTCACAGAATTCGACCACACCCAAAAGAATTCTAACAGCAGCAACACAGAAAGGATCAAGGAAAGTCCAAGAAGCCGAATGTACCAACTTCTGTGCTAAGTACTGTGTTCATCAAAAAACACATTGCAAGTACTGTTAAAAAACAACGAAGAATGACGGTATAGAGGACTGCTTCAAAGTTAAAACCCCATTTTCAATTTATTAATTGGGGTAAGGGGGTAGGCGGTAGAGAGGCAGACCTGACATCTGGCTCAATTGCACAAGACTCTTTGACATCTGATTTGAGCAGCCCCATTAATCCTCTCCATCTGTTAACCCTCGCTCTCTCTCAATTCAAACTTAACCCGAAGCGGAGAGTGGACTGCTTCAAAGTTAAAACCCCATTTTCAATTTATCAATTTATGGATTTATATATCAGTTAACCCCACCCATTGACAGATTGGATGTGCCAACTCAATTTCGGCGAGCAACCATCTCATGAAGCCGACGCCTAAGGCAGGCCTAGCGAACCGGAATCGGAGTTTCTTCCAATCATTCACTACCCATCTCTCACCACCATGTCCGAAGACACCCAAAAATTCTCAGTTTCTCTGTCCACAGATGAAGAGGACAGCCTGTTCTTCAACCTGCCCGACCTATTCCTGGACCTCAGCAGCAATCAAATCGACATGTTTCGCTTCTGTTCGCCTTTGTTTTCACCGGGAGAAGCCGACTTCGGATTCCAAATGGAGGAGCCATTCTTATGGAAGTATTAGGACTACTAGCTAGAAGTAGAAGACGCCCCTAGCCCAACTTTTCCCTCTGTCCCTCCCATCCATGTACACTACTAACTCTCTGATTTTTACCACATTTGAGCACCAAAGCTACTCCTCTGTCCAAATCCACAGAAACCCAATTCAGGAAACAGCTCGTTCCATTTAAGAAATTGGAACCTCTGCTTATTGGGTTTGTTGTGCCGTGCTACTCAAGTCCAGATGTCCACTTTTTTTTTTTTTTTTTTTTTTTTCAGAAGAAGATTTATTGCAGGGTTTGACAGTGGAGGGGAATTCTCCATGTCTCCATGTCTCCATGTCTGGTTTGCTAACAAGCGCAGAGGCCATGGAGTAATAGATTCTTACACCATTGCAGTGATCAGACGGCACTGGCCGGCAATCTTTGTTCTGTAAAATGACAGGAAGACGTTCTAACCTTCACCAGGTTCTCTGTGATAGTGTGAATATGATCTTCATAGGGTTGATTTTGATTTTAGCGGATAGGTTGATAAAGAAAATTACATGATACTTTAATGTTGTCTTTTCATGTGCCATTTAACGACTGATTAACGGCAGGTATCAGATTGTTGCATTTTGAAAGTTCGGGTACTAGATTGTAGTGTTTTAAAGTTCAGTACTAAATTGGCACTCGGTTTAAAGTACAGGGTACCTATCGGATGGCACTCGGTTTAAAGTTAGTAGCAATTTATTATTTTTGTTAAAACTTAATAATATAATTAATCAAAATTACTAAATTACTAAATTATTTTTGTAACAAATTACTAGAATAAAGATTAATTATTTTAAATAACATTGCATGTTTCTTATAGTAGTTATTAGTTTCCATTTTCACTTTGACAAATCTCGTGCATTGCATGGGTCCTGATAGTAGGTATATAAAATTCAATGTTTATTTTATAAAATTGTATAGGAGCCATCAATGGGACACACATATCTGTGTGCATCTCTACTGATATGTAAACACCGTACCATCACAGGATGGAGCCTTGCAAACAAAATGTAATGGTCTCATGTGACTTCAACATGCAATTTATATTTGTCCTTGCTAGATGGAAGGGAACTAAATATGACTACTGCATATTTGCATGGGCTATATACATCATTGGAAATATAGTTTCCTGCATCCACCTCCTAGTATATATGTGTACATTAATAATCAATATATATGTGTTATGTGGATTCATGTGTAAAACTAATTTATAATTTGAATGCTCAAGCAAATACTACGTTGTGGATTCTGCCTACCCCAATATAATTGGCTACATGGCACCATATGGTAATACACAATATCACTTGCCTAATTTTTGAAGGGTGAATGGACCACGACTAAAGAAGAATACTTTAACAATGCTTATACCTTAATAAGGAGTGTCATTGAATGGTGTTTTGGTGTGCTAAAGGCTTGGTTTCCTATTTTGATGCCATGCTATTCATTGAAGACATAACGATTGATAATTAAGGCTTGGATGGAAAAACATACAACTTCATTAAGAACAAGAAATGCAAATGCTTAGGCATCAAATTGTAGATGCATTATATGTTGATAATGCTCAACTACCATCAAGGAGGTGAAGGTCAACATAATGTACATTTACACAAGAAATGCCCATTGATTGTTAAACATGATCTTTGTCTATATTTTTTTCTATTCACTATACATTGACTAGGTTTTGTGTTTTATGGAACATAGGTAGGTACACTCTATTGGAATGATTTTAATATTGTGTTTATTTAATTGATGATGATATATTTTACCTCATTACAGGTGTTTAATGGTTGGTAGAAAGTATTGTGTAGTGTTTGTCGGTCTTAGTACAATACCTAGGCTGAGTGCAATGTACATATAGGTTAATCGATACAATGGTGCAATTTTTCACTCATACAAAACATGCGAGGGAGTAGGGTATCATTTTTGGTGATTCATGCTAAATGTATCTCCAAATGAGCCACCTTCCGTAGACAAATTTATGTCCAAATTAACCACTTTGTACTGGGCATCTATGTGTGTTATGCTAATTGGTTACTGATGGTGCGCGATCTAGATACTCCTAGTTGGAGGGCAATCTGAACACCAGATGGACGATGAACTAGTTTGATCTGCAAAACAATGTATCAGAGAACCCGAGGTAGCTAACCTGGCGAGGTTGTTCAAATGCTTAAATCAATAATTATGTTGTGAATGCGAGCTGAATGCTTGAGAGCTTGAGTGCTAGTGAGTAGAGTAATCATGCGTATCTTTGCTTTGAGGTTTCGAGTCTTTATATACTAGAGTAGCCGTGGGTTTTACGAAAGAGCTCTGGGTTCTTCGGGCTGTAGAGATAATGTTGGTTCCGTTTTTGAAGGAGAGTAGTACGTGGATGAGGCTTACCGTTTACCTCCGATTCATGCGGGACCAGGATGAGTTCTTATCATGATCTCGGGAGATTCGGGATCTGTTGGCTCATCGTGACCCCAAGAGATTCGGGATCTGTTGGGGAGACCATTGGAATTGGTTATACGACGCTTCGGCTTTGTTAGCTCCGAGTTGGAATTTCGATTCTTCAATCTCGAATTGGATCGAATGCCGAGGTGCCTCTACGCGAGGCGGGTTTTGGGCCAAGGTGGCTAGGTACCCAAACTGCCAATGTTACGAATTGAGCCTACCTAGCTGAGTTGTCATCCTTCAATCAGATCGCGCCTACGTGTCCCCTTCTTGTTAGGTTGTGCCAAATCACCCTTCATCAGTTACATTGGGTGAGATGTACATGTCTAAGTAAGATGCAATTTTATGAAATTGACAACAAACATCCATAGTATTATGTTATTGGAATGCTTTATGTTGTTTTAGTTATTTTCCTCATGTTTCGTTGATTTTGCAATTATATTTTGTAGATTTACAGCTTTGAAAGTACTTTTGTAAAAGTACTTTTTTGAAAGTAGCTTTTTGAAAATTACTTTTTGAGAGTAATTTTATGTAAGTACTTATTGATTGTATTTTTGTAAAAGTGTTTTGTGAAATTACTCTTGGGAAGTACTTACATTTAAAAGTATTTTTAAAAGTAATTTCATAAAAGTACTTTTAAAGAAGTACTTTTGTGAAATTACTTTTTTTGAAGTACATTGGAAAATTACTTTTTATGAAACTAATTCAATGAAGTATGTTTTATAGTAATTTTCTAAAAGTACTTTCTAAAAGTAATTTTGCAAAAGTGCTTTCTTAAAATAATTCTGTGAAATTATTATTATTATTATTATTATTATTAGTGACATGTGGGCCCATGTCATTAAGCAGGGGAGTGGCTCACTAAGCAGTGTAACAACTTTTTCTTTTGATTAAACTGAAAGGTGCTAAACACGCTTGGTGGTAGCACATCCCCAAAGATCACAAAAACATAGTCGAACTAGGAACTCGAGAGCACAGCTTCAAATCTCCAATTATAATGGGGGAATCCTTGAAATTGATGACAATATTCAGCTCTTCCCAAGCCACCCAAGCTTTAGCAATGTTGATGGAGGCAAAACCGATGCAATTCACCTTTAGGTCATGCACCAACCCACAATGATCTCTAGCAATGCAAGAAAAGGAGCACCAACCTTTATGGGGTTTAATCGATTCATCATTAAGATAACAGAAGATTATTTTTATTCTTCCATATATACCACCAGAGAATTTCAATTTTTTGTTTGCCTAGAGGGTCAAGAGTAGGGGTGATCATGGACCCGGACCGGGCTTTGCATTTATGATAAGGGCTATAACTTAGGCCTGGGCCCGGTCTGGCTTAGGGTTTCGGGCCTAAAATATAAGCCCTATCTCAGGCCTATACGGGCCCAGGCTGGGCCGGACCTGATTTTAAGCCAATGTCTTTTATATATAAAACATTACATGTCTATCATATTTTATATTAAATGAGATAATATGCATATAAACTTATTTTATATATTATTACATATAATATAATGTAAAATAACATGTATACATTATACACAAAATGTGTAAATTTAAATATATGCAGGCTAAGCCAGGCCCGGACTGAACTTCCTAAGCTTAAAGTATTAAGTCCAAGCCCGGACCTAAAATTTGCAGGCCTAATATGAGCCCGGGCCCAGGCAAAACCTGAAACAAAACCCAAACCCAAGCCCAAAATTTCCGGACTGAACTAAAATGATCACCCCTAATCAAAAGCATGGATTTAGCCTCTAAAATCCTAGCCCACCGCCCAACAACTGAAGCATCCTCAATACTAGGAACTGAAAAGTCCGGGTTTGCACCCATCCAAATTTATTTAGAATATCTATAGTTTAAAAATAGATGATTTAAGTCTTCTTCATCCCTATAGTGATTACAAGCACCATCGATATTAAACCCCTTAAAAATAAGATTATTTTTCGTAGGTAGTTTATCATTGAGGACCAAAAAAAGAAAAACTTTAATTCTGGGGGAATGCACAATCTCCAAATTTTATTTAGCATTTTATTTCCAATGCCAGTACCTCCATTGAATTGGCATTTCTCTTTATAAGCAGATTTGGTCAACAAATAGTCATCAAGAGAAAATCTCCACAAAATCTTATCCTCCTCTACGTACAACGGAAGGAATCAATATAGGTTTAATTCTATGCCAAGCCGAATCAGGAACCAACAATATAATAAAATTCTCATTCCAAATATTCCTGCCTTTGTCAAACATTGGCAACCTTCATCTCATTATTCGCTATACTACATTACTACTAAGATTAATTTCATCAATAAGAGGGGAATTCCCGGTCCAAGTATCATTACAGAAGTTAATACTTTCATCATTGCCAATATTCCACCCCACACCCCTCTTAATGAGGTTTCGGGCCAGAAAAATGCCAATCCAAGCCCACCAGCTACTTTTATTTGGAGAGACCTCCCATAAATTTTTCTCTCTCAAGTATTTAGTTGTAACCATTTAACCCACAAATTGTTTTTATCTATCAGAATTTTCCAACGAAGTTTAGCTAGAAAAACTTTATTAACCCATTTGAGATTCCACCCCATGCTTTTGGGGTACAAACTCTTTTCCAGTTTAAGAGGTAAATAGGCTTTCTCCCATTGTAACTAGACCAAATAAAATTTCAATAACAGTGTTGGGGAATTTAAAAGATCTCATAGTTAGGGGATCATGCCTATAGCCAAGTTATCCAAAGTAAGCTTCCCCACTAGTGATAGGGAATTTTTCTTCCACTCCATAAGTTTATTAGAAACTTTACCAATGAGAGTTTTAAATAAATCCTTAGAGACCCTCCCATCAATGATTGGAGCTCCCAAATAATTCTTACTCTTTAGAATCTAGGGGAATCTTCAGAATTCTTGCTGTAGCTACTCGACCCGGAGGGGGGACGGAGGATGGATGGATAGTTGACTATGGATGGAATGTGGAGTTTCCACTTGAATTTTTCGAAAATGGGAATTTCAGAAAATCTAGGATTTGAAAACAAAAAAAAAAACATTTTGGTTTTCTTGGTGACTCGTTTCCAGTGAGGATGAGATTCTTAGGGTCTGAAAACAAAGGTAAGGTGTGGGAAAGTATTAAGCACCCCACATGCACCCTGCCGTTAAACTGACTTCTACTTCACCAATTTTCCAATGATGATTTAGTAATTCTGGGGCCTCTTTTTTGTTTACCGAAACTAACACACATTCACTAAACATGGTAAATTAAATAAGCGGGAAACACAAAGTTTAAACAAAATTGAACGAGAAACTAACTTTAAGGCAAGCTAACAATTGCAACAAATAATTAAATGATTGTCTAGCATCTAAATGGTGTGAATGAATATTTATGCAAAAGAGATAATTGACAGACTAAATAAAATAAACCTAGCTAAGTGATGAGCAAGAATCTAACTATTCAATTTTAATTAAAATATGCAAGGGAAGACAAGCTACCTAAAAAAGGGTTACGCTAGATACAGAGAGAGTAAAATGAATGTAAACTAAACCAAGTAAGATAATGTTTTATGAAAATAAAAAGAGGATGAAAAGGAAGTAATGAACTAACTAAGACACAGCATCTATGCCATTCAAGTGATTTAAACAATAAAGTAATGAAGGTTGTAACCTAAAAATTCTAATGGTGCTAACTAAATTGATGTTCATGAAAGGAAATAAAACCAAGAGAAGCTGAATATGTGAACTAAAAAAAATGGATGTTAAATGTTGTATGAGGGCTGTCCTAATTAAATTAACGGGATGGAAACCTATTTAAGCACATAAGACAATAAGAGATAGGTGGAAATGATGAGGATCCCTATGGCTATGTTTGGTTTGAAGGAAAAGGTAGGGAAAGGGAGGGAAAGGTAGGGAAACCTACTCTCCCTTCCCTACCTTTTCCTTCAAACCAAACACAGCCTATAGGTTAAGCTTACGGTGACTATAGAATACACATGCTAATCTAAATGAGAGACAAAAACAAAAACTTTTACGCTAAAAGGGATAGTTAAAAAAAAAATAAAGACATAGCTATAGACCAATTGAAGCACTTTTAATGAACTAAAGATTGAAATGCGTTAAGACACTAGCACTTACTAATATTAACTGAAACAAAGAAACAACAAAGAACTAAAAAGAAGTCGTAGCACTAAACAAACTAATGGCTAACATATATTGGAGACAAGAAATGAATAAACTATAACTAGAAACCGAGGTTTGTCTGTATGAAATAAGAAAGTACAACAATCAACTATTCAGCTGCTTGATTACTTAAGAAAGGAGAAATGACAAAGTAAAAAAATAAAATAAAAAGGACTCTACTTCTAATATTAAGACATAACAGATCCTATAATCAATAGAGAATACCTACTTGGGTGGTAAAAAGAAAGGAGGGCCGTGTACAAGCCCATTAATGCAATAAGAGATATAAGAGAATGAGTTTAACGTCTTCGCCCTTGCTACAATACTCGGAAAGGCTCTTCAACCATTCTTGGACCGTTCTTGGGTGTGATATGTGGCCCAAGTGTTGGAAAACATGTTGAATGATGATCACTTTTCTGCTGCACTGTTGTTGCTTCAAGAAAGCTTCAAGTTTTCCTTCTTGAATAGAGGCATGACTTGTTTTTTGGCTTCAAACTGATATGGGGAGATTGTAGGGACGTTGGAGAGTGAGTGGGGAGGCTTTGGGACATTAAGGGGGGTATTCTCTAAGATAATGGAGGTAGACTTCTCTCCCTAAGCTAGATTTTGTGTCTTGAGTGTGAGAAAGGGGACTATTTATAGAATTTTTAAGAGGGGAATGGAGGACTGAGATAAGAGATTAATGGATGATATTTAAAGGATTTTTGGAGGGAGATTAATTGAGAGAATGGGCTCTTAAGACAGCTTTGATAGATATATTCTCAATCAATCAAGACAATGAATGTAAGATTTTACCAATTTACCTAAATTGGACATTCTAACTTTAGGTGATTGGCTTGATTGATTGGAGGATCTTAGCTGGTTAAAATTTAGATTTTAACATGATTCTAGAGGTGGGAAGAGGATTCTAGACAAAAGGCTCAGATCGAGTCTAGCTTCAGGTCTCAGGATGGAGGGGTTAATAGTGTCAAAATTGGACAATCTTAGTACCGTTGGACTCAAAATTTTGAGCTCTATTCATCTACAGGGTTGGATTTCAAATTTCATATGTGATATAGTTCAAGATAAAAAATGATCGGAATCAGTTCTAGCTTTGGGTCTTGAGATGAATGTATAAATAGTGTTGGATTTAGGTGATCTTGGTGTCATTGGATTTAGATTTTTGGGCTCTATGTACCTATGCTTTTGGATTTTTGATTTGACGTGAAATGAGGTTCAGGATCAAAATGACTCTGATCGGACAATCAAAATCAGTTCCGATTTTAGATTTCTAATTTGACATGAGATTAGGTTCATGATCAAAATGACTAATTGGACGACCGGAATAGATTCCGTCTTCGGGTTGTTGGATGAATGGGTAAATGGTGTCAAATTCGAGTGATCTTGGTGTCCTCGGATTTAGGTTTTTGGGATCTATGTATCTATGGTCATAGATCCTTGAGGCCCCAATTTTTGTAAAATTTCAAAAATGCCCCTAGATCAATTGAGAGGTTAGTTGAAGCATGCTTGAATCTCGAAGTACTATAAAAAAAATTGAAGGGTGCAAAAATCAGGTGTCCACACTTGCCATAATTTTTGTAGTTTGAGGGGGATATTTTTAGAAAAGCTAATGGCTGATTTAGTAAAGTTTGGAGATTGACCTGAAGCCAATGCAAACTTATCCATAATTTCTTTAATTTTTAAGCATGCATTAATCGAGGTTCTTGCAAAAATACTGCAATCATCAACAAACTAGAGGATGGGAATTGGTGGACTATCCTTCGAAATTCTACACCTAATAAGTTTATCTCCATAATTAGCTTCCTTTTCAAGATTACAAGCAAGGGCTTCAGCACAAAGGACAAAGATGTAGAGAGATAAGGGATCTCCCTGTCTAATACCTCTAGAAGCTTTAATAATTTTGAGCAGAGATCCATTAATGAATGGTTGGAAGGAAACGGATCTAATGCATTCCATAACCCAAGTCACCCATTGTTTGTGAAAGCCAAATTTAACTAAAACCATATCAATTTTATAGGTTATAATCCCTGTTTTACCTTTTTTCTTTTCATAGAGTGCATCATCTCATGAGCAATAAGAATATTGTTTGTGATTTTTCTATTCGGGACTAAAGCACTCTGGTAGGAGGGAAATGATTTCATCTAAATAGGATTTAATTCTGTTGAATAAGAGTTTGGAAATAATCTTGTAGATCACATTACATTAGTGTATTCAACCCGTCATTAACCCAACCAGTTGAACCACTCAAACCATCACTCGGTTAAGATTCCGGGTCTGGTTTGAACAAAACCCAGAAAAGGTCAAAAAAACCGTCTGACCTGAATGATTGAACTGTTGACCCATTTGACCCAGTAACCGAGTTGCAAGTTGTATACTAACTGTATTTGCAAACTTTAATAGGCCATAACTTTGCACTCCAATGTCCGATTGATGTGATTTTTTTATTTTGGGTAACTTTTTGAGATCTATGCATAGGTTTCTTGCCTCGTTATTTTTTCCAAAAAATCTTTTTTTGGCCTCAAATTGCAGTTTTTAATATGTTTTACAAATAAAAAATTTAAAACTGAATTAAAAAACATATATTAAATATAAAACATTTCATATATTATATGTAAAACATAATTATACATTATTTATTGATAAAATACTTGTTTATACATACTTGTACACATATATGTGCATGTATATACATATACAGATACATACATACATACATACATACATATATATATATATGTATATATATATATATATACATATATATATATATATATATATTTCCATATGGCTGATGTGGCATGGTGTGACCCGTTTGACTTGGCCAGTCGAACTAGTAACCTGGCGACCCAAAGGAAAAAACACTTTGGCCTCTGGGTTGGTTTTTGAAACATTGCATTACACAAACTGATTGGTCAATAGCTAGCTATTCACAGTTTTAGGATTCTCAGTTTTGGGAATCAAGGTGATGAAAGTTCAATTTAGAAATCTATTCATCTTCCTGAGTGGAAGAAATCCTTAATAGCATAACAAACTGAGTCCCCAATCACATTCCAATTTTTTTTTTTTGAAAAAGAGAGCATTGAGGCCATCCGGCCCGTGGGCTTTCATGTCATTAATTATTAGAAGGTTTCTATAAATTTCTTCATCAGTGAGCTCCCTAGTAATCTCGAGATTAATCTCATCAATCACACAATGGTGAATTTCACTAATGAAACTCTCAACCCCACAAGTTCCTTCATATTTAAACCTTTCTTCGAATTCTCTACTTAAATGATCTTGAATCTTCTTCATCTCCAAAATCCAATCACCCTCATCATATCTCCATCTCCAAATTTTGTTTTTGTTATCTTTAATAGTAGCCATGGTATGAAAGAAATAATTGTTCTTATCGCCAAGTTTTAGCCAATTTACACTCAACTTTTGAGCCCAATGAATCTCTTCTTTGGCGAGAATATTGTCCAACAGACGTTGGAGAGTAACCTCATGATTAATAAGGGTGAGATTATTTGGATTCTCAGAAATCTTGGATTGAATATCCTCCAACTTCTCCAAAATCTCAATTTTTCTAATCTTAATGTTTCCAAACTGGTTTGAATTCCATTCTTTGAGTTTTCTAACCAAATTGTTCATTTTCTGAATATATTGAAAAGCTCTAGAGCCATCTACATTAAGCTACCAAGCATTTTTAACAACCTCCTGGAGACTGTGATCCAAGCATCACATGGCCTTAAATCTAAAAGGTTTAGGCCCCATGTGGTGACTCGGGCATGTATTGAGGAGAAAAGGGGTATGATTAGAAGACAAAAATGATAGATTAGTAAGGGTACTATCCTGAAATTCAAATCTCCATTGTGTGTTTGAGAGGACCCAATCAAGCTTTTCATGAGTAGTATTATTTTTCCATGTGAGTTGGGAATCCCTCGTATCCATATCCATAGGATTATACAAGAATTAATGAGGTCATTAAAGTCACAGGTTTGACTATGAAGTAGGAATTAAGAACAGCTCTTCCTCCTTGTTTATTTGCATTGATTCTTGAAGGAGTTAAAGTCTCCAATCAGACACCAAGGCCCATTTGTGGTCTCATAGACCATCTCCTTGATCAATTCCAAAACAACTAACTGATCAACCCTGCAGGGCGGAGCATACACAAAAGTATTAAACCAAACTTTGTTAGACTCAAGCTTAGTTATAACAGAATGCACCAGCCTATCAATAGAAAAAACCACATCAATATGGCAAATACTTGAATCCCATAAAACCCAAAACTCACCTGCAAAACCAATAGAATCAACAATATGAAACTTATCAAAAGGAAAAGAACAAGCAATTATCCTAGCTCTTTCCGGATTAACTCTTGTTTTCATGACAAAACAAATCCTTGGTTAGTGCATTCTAACAAGCCTCCAGCTCCCCTCACGTTCCAACTAATAACATTCATTGTCATATTGATAATAAAAGGACCCATGTCGAACGACCACATTCTTGTTCTCTATGTCAGCGTTCCCGGTGGAATTGTGGGGCAATTCATTTGCAAATTCTAAGTTGTTTTGATCACCCCAGGCCAGTACTCCTTAGTCCTTACCATAAGTATAAGTAGTTTGGAAAGGGACCCACCAAACAGATATAATTATTTATTTAAATAAATACTTATTTCTTTTCCAAATATATACCCTAATTTGATTAAAGTTTCACAGTTGAGCTCTTTAATTGTATGTGTACTGGAGACTGACCCCATTTCAACCCCATAAATGCAGTGCCTCCCTTCTGAAGTGGTTTTTGTGAAGAAAATGGTAAAATAAGAAAAGATAAGATATGAAAAGAGTTTTGACCAATTAAAATTCATTCATAAATTTTGATAAATGACACTTGATTCACTATCAGGTTTATGATTCCAATTATAAAGGGAGCCCTTCTCTTTGTTATTAATTATGTGAGATCAGGGTTTGATTTTTAAGAAGTAGGTTTTTAAGATATGATATCCATAAAAACAACTAACCAATAAATTGGAATCATAAACATGATAAACATGATAGTGAATCAAGTGTCATTTATCATCAAGCATGGATGGGTTTTGATTGGTCAAAACTCTTTCCATATAATATCTTTCCCTTTTCATAGATTTTCCCCTATTTTAATATCGTATCCAACCAACCAACTTGAAGAATTACGGTTCGTGGTAGTTGCTCTTTTCATTACAAATCCGGACCCCCTTTCAATGAAGACGCCAGCTTATAATCTAACTCAGCCCGATGTGCATGATTTTTATCTCCAGCCAATCCGGTCTCTATTATCAGTTCATTGTACAGACTAAAATTTAAAGTATTTTTTAACTATAAATGTAACCTGTTACATTCGTTAGTGCTGCAGAGTTGCAGAGATCATCAGATGGCCATGGCGTTCATCACCATCCCATTCCTCCCACCAGCCTCTGCATGCTACGTCGTCTTTCTAGCAGTTGTTCTTTTCTTCCTTTTCAGATGGTTCTTGGAACGCAAACAGAACAACCACGTCTACTCCAACTGGCCTTTTCTGGTCTCGGTCCCGGTGTTGTTCTTGAACAGCCACAGGATATATGAGCTGTTGACGGAGGCTTTCATCAAGCTTGGCAGCACTTCCTTCTACCTGAAGGGCCTCGTCTTGTCTAATATCGACTACCTGGTGACTTGTAATCCCAAAAACTTAGAGCACATCTTCAAGACCAACATCGCCAACTATCCAAAAGGCAAGAATTTCATGCAGATATTCGATATTCTTGGCGATGGAATCTTCAACGCAGATTCTGAGTCCTGGCAAATGCAGAGGAAGGATGCACACTCTGCTTTCAGGTCGGTTGGCTTCAGAAACTTCGTCAACAGCACTGTTGGCAAGGCTTATCTATCATGTACAGGAGAATTTATCTACTTAAGTAATTACAATTTCTTAAACAAGAGCCAGTCAACTTAGTTGTCAGGCTCAGTGATGGCCTGGTGAAGGCACCTTCAGCTCTTGCTGTGACACCCCTAGCTGTGTGTTGCTAGTGCTAGATCTGCTTTGGCTACTACTTTATGTGCACCCCTTGTAGCTATCGTGGTCTTCTTGTTACTTTATTGACATGACTCTGCCTTTATATAAATGAATCATTTACAATCGTATGGTAATTACATCTGGATAACCTTTCTTCATGTTTACCGACCAACAAGGTGAAGTTCCAACTTTTATTAACTGGTGGGTAATACATTAGAATTTCAATTCCTTTTATTGATATGAACCTAATCTGATTACTGACAGAGAGTTTGGATTGGGTTACCGGTCTGGAATACTTATTAATGCTCTCCCAATTCCCCTCTCTTGCTGCGTTGGGTAGGGGAGAGTTTGGATTGTCTCCATGTATAGTATGTGAAGAGTTTAAATATTTATTTTGGAGCATGTTATGTATTAAAAAACTTTTTTAATAACTCCCCATTTCTCTTTTCTGCTTCTTTCTTTCAACCGAATTCACTTCGAAGAAAACTTGCGCTAAAAGCCTAAATTTTATTGATTTTGAACTTTGAACATCATATTTAATTTGAAATGTTTCTTTGCTTCCAGCCATATATTGAAGAGATTTGGAGGGACAAAGAATAGATGGTGTGACCGACAAATTGATGTTTACAAGGCGTGCCTAAATGCATAAACCAAAGAGACAATAGACCTCAAAGTCCAGATTATGAGATCCGCCTCCAACAGAACGGTCTATGAATACATGCATGTAAAATGATATTGAATCAGATAAAATATCTTCATTAGTGGAAATCTCTATGCTTTTATATATATATATATATGTATATATATATATATATTTTGTTTTCTTCAATTTTTTTTTATTTTTATAAAATTTTAATTTTTATGAAATTTCTGATATTTCCTATATTTTTTATATATTTCCTAGAATTTATTTTATATATTTCCTAGTTTGCCCTTTGTAAGAGCATTTTGGTCAATTTTCCATAAAGGCGTGCCAAGGTGGACAAGCAGCAGAGGTGAGCAGGACGATGTGGTACACCAAGCACAACGTGCAAGAAAGCAAGTCAAAGGTCCTGAGGAAGTTCCTTAGGCTGGGGAAGGAACTCCGATGCTCAAGTCAAGGATGATGAAGGTCAGTTAAGCCTAACTGCGTTAAAGAACGAGAGAGAGAGAGAAAGAGAGAGGGCCTCTAAATACCTAGGGGAGTGCCATTGTGTCCCCCGCTTGTTAGGACACATGGCGTGCGTGGACTGAGGTGACCCCTCGAAGGCTCCAGGTCGCTCTGACTCATTCATCATGGGTGGTTCATCATGGGTGATTGTGGAGGCCCTACCCTTCACCCACGTGTCCCTCATCGTCTGGGTTTCTTGGGTGATTCAGCAACCCTTACTCCGCTCTTGATGCTATTCCCGTCTCATGACATGATCAGGCTAATGTAGTAGGCTATATTGTCACTCTCTTGATACATATGAATTAATGTATCATTTTTAGTGCAGTATGCCATATAAAATCATCACAAGAGCCGGCCACCAAGGTTTTTAAAATCGATCCAGAGGACGAACCAGTTAGGGGTCCGGTTCTCAGGTCGAACGGTTTGAATGGTTAACTGTTTGGATTAGCGATTTTCTTACTAAAATCAATGATCTTTTGACAAAAATCTGATTTTAGGGAAAAACGGAACTGGTCACTTGAACGATTCCTAATTTTTCAGTCCGATCATCCGGTCCGATCCGGTTTTGAAAACCATACCGGCCACACTGACATTTAAGAAAAAATAAGGTCTTTTTTTTTATTGCTAGATATTGCCATAGGCTTAACACTCATTATTACAGATAAAAGGAGGAGCATTGGTAAATGAATGATGCTCTTACCAAACGCCCTTAATTACCTGCAGAACTTTTTTAAATTGGACTAATTTTCATAATAAGCTAGCTAGCTAGCTTATAATTAACCTGATTGCATGCCAAAAGCAGCCTAATTAAGACTTGATTAATTAATTCTAATATATATACTAAATTAAAACAAACTCCTTTGTTTTACATGGACCATCAATCCACCATTAATTTGAAGAACAACCGTTGATTTCAAGGAGACTGGGTGATCTTTATCTGCCACTTGAATATGGAAATTGGAGAGGATAGCAACAGCAGTCCACTTCATATTGGTGAAAGCCATGTCCCTACCAATGCAAATTCTTGGGCCACCACCGAATGCAAATAACAATTTGGAAATCATGTCGTTATCCAGTGAACCATCCTCTTTAATCCACCTCTCCGGCTTGAATTCCGAACAATCTTCCCCCCACACAGACGGAATCCTTGCCAGAGAGTAAACTCCGAGCAGTACCTGCATCCCTGGTTTGACAACACTGCCATCAGGGAGGACATCTTTCTTGATGACTCCTTTTCTGTTCAAAGGGACGGGAGGAAACAACCGTAGTGTTTCACAGAATGCTGCATGCAGATACAACAAATTCTTGAGATCATCTGGATCGAACATGCATCTCTTCTTGCTTACGCTTACAGCATCACCATCATCAATTACTTCACCTTTTCTCTCCTTCTGATGAGAGACTACATGCCTCAACTCTTCCAGGATTTTCGCCTCCACACGAGGATTTCTGTAAAGTGACCAGAAGAACCAGAGAAGACCCAAAGCTGTAGTGTCCCGCCCAGCTATGAAGAAGTTGAGAACCATGTCTCTAAGGAACTTCACCCTGACCTCAGACCAGTCCGCCTTCTCTCCTTGAGATCGAACGTAGGTAGACAGTAAGCTATTTGTTTCTGATTCTACTCCTTTAAGCACTTCTTCTCTCTTACGCCAAACGATATCATAAATCGCATTATCAGCGACCTCCTGTGCTTTGGCTAACTTCTTCTCCGTTCCAACCTTGAACAAACGCAGCAACTTCCAGTAGAACGATGGCGTGAAAACCCTGGAAATTATGGCCTCCTGTGCATCATCAACGGCTGTAGCCACTACGTTAGACACAAGTAGTCCTTCTTCGAGACACCCCAAATCTTTCCCCGAAATCGTAATATTTATGGTGCGAAGGTGTACTTGAGAAACAAATCCTGCAGATCAATTGCAGAACTTTTCTAGCATTACAGAACAAGAGTACCAGAAATTTTCATGGGAAATTAAAAATAATGCAAAAGGAGAGGGGAGATTGAAGCTTTAAAAAGTAAAGTAGGCCTCGCCAGAAGGTTGTAGCACATCTTAAAACACCATAAGTGGCATTCAACAAACCAATGAAAGAAAGTTATTCAAGAGAAAAAAAGGGTTGACTATTGAGGAGGTTATAAACTATTGTTGGGTAAGAAGAAAGATCTTAAAGCTCAGTTTGGAAGGGGTATAAATACAAATATGTAGAGTGTAAAATCTGGTATTTTTTATTATTTTGTACGTATTTGCCTTAATTGTATATATTTGTATTTGTACTCTTTTCAAACTGAACCTAAAGTATAAACATATTACTAAAATCACATTAAATATTTGGTGGGCATGATAAATGGGAAACTAAATTTTGGTTGAGGATGCTTGGGATTAAAATTCAGTTGGGATTTTCATTCCACCACAATAACCACGTAAACAGCTCGGTCTGTTATTTTCTCAAACAGCTTGCATACATCTTGTATTTTGTCTTTGTTTATTTATTACTAGTATAAATAGATTACCCTCCCGCAAGGGCTTACCATAAGAAAAAAAGACATTAACACCAATTCATTTTAAACTAGAGGAATGATGATTTTTGAAGATAAAAACAGTAGAAATTGGATCTAAAGATGATTATCAACAAATATATATTCAAATATCAAAGAAAAACGCATCTTTCATCTCTTCAAGTAGGAAATTTGATCCGGCAGGAATCCAATTCGCAGGCGAATCTCCACTAAACTCCAAGCCTCCAATAAGATGGGAAACAGATTGAAAATGAACACTTGGCCAAGTGGTGACCGTCTCGATTTATACATGTATGGTTCATGGCAGTTGATCTATAAATTACTAAAAGGTGATTATCAACAAATATATATTCAAAGAAAAACGCATCTTCCATCTCTCCAAGTAGGAAATCTGATCCGACTGAAATCCAATTCGCAGACAGTCTCCACTAAACTCCAAGCCTCCAATAAGATGGGAAACAGATTGAAAATGAACACTTGGCCAAGTGGTGACCGTCTCTATTTATACATGTATGGTTCATGGCAGTTGGTCTATAAATTACTAAAAGGCATCTAAAGCGTGTGGGAGTGTTCACGGTGAATCGCATTATTTTGTAAAGAGCAACATATCAAATAGAGACTGTTGTAGTTACATACGTAAAGAGAAATTTTAGTAAAGAAAGAATTCATGCAATTCTTGGTTTTCTTCACAAGAAAATGGCTTAGATCGTTCATAAAGGTAGGAATGATGTTTCTTAGGCTTCATTTGTTTGTTGTGCAATTTCACTTTCATTAGTGAATCTCTAATAGACCTGTTCATGGGCCGGGTAGTCCAACGGCCCGGCCCACACTCCGGTCGGGCTTGGTCATGTAATTAGACCCGCAGGCCTGACCTCAGACCTAATATAGTAAGCCCGACTATGTTTCAGGCTGGGCTCAGCCTTTTTCAGGCCACTCAATAGCTTACCTTATAATGTCTAGCGTTGTTCCTTACCCGGAGTTGCAACTTCGTACCGGATCTAATGTACTTATTCGATCTAATAAGTACCCTGTGTCATAATTGATAAATTCGGATTTGTCAAAAAAACCCGGCCCGAACCCGGTCCGATCCAACTCAGCATTATATATTTTATAAAATATATAAATAATATAATATTTATTAAAATATATATTTATAATTTAATATATACATATTTTATTATTTTCTTTACAATCTCTCTCTCTATTCAGCCGCTAATAGTATGGGCTAAATTTTATGAGGGCCGGACTTGGCCTAAGTTGTAGGCCGATGATCGGGCCAGGCTCGGGCTCGGGCTCGAGCCTTAGAAAATTCTGTTAATCCAAAATAAAAGCCCGGCCCACGGCCCATGAATAGGTCTAATCTATAAGCGCATTGAGAATGGGGAATTGATGCTAAATTCACCGGCAAAGATGTGGTTTATAGGAGAAAGGGCTAGTAGTAGAGGGGCTGGAATTCAGACTTTCCGTACTTTTCCGTACTAGTTTTCATATGAATTGATTGATAGTATATAACATTTCATTTAATGTGACACGCATGTGGGGGCATGATTGACAAATTGATGTCAGCCTATTTAATATAAAGTACTTGATTAGCTATCATAGTAATAAGACATCTAAATGCTTGACAGGTAGTGATAGGACTTCTAGGGACTAATAGGCGAATTTTCAAAATTGGAAACCTTAGCAAGTTATTTTACAAACGTGAGGTTAACCCTATTCTACCATATGCCAGTGGATGCCAGTAGCCCCGTGGTTTAGGGTTTTGAAATCCTTTCTTATTGTTCATCTTTTTCCCCATTATCCTGTTCTTAGAGAGAGACCTACCCTTTACTGCACTATAATTGCTATTCCTTACTGTGAAAATGTCTCAATCATCATCTTCGTCATCATCCTTTAATATTCGTGAGATTTGGCCTTATGGGCTGCATCCATTTGAGGAGTTTTTGAACAATGTGGACATTGGAACAACTCTTGCATCCTGCCACTTTTCTAGTGAGCTTTATCATTGTCATGAATCGGATGTGGATTAATATATAAAATGGGCTGGTTGGATACTCAATAGCCCAATTTTCTATAAATTCCTTGTGGTCTGTTTGGTTGCTAAGAAACAATGGGATGAGAAGAGATGGGATAAGAAAGGAAAATATATATTCCCAGTTTTGGCACCTTGTATTTGTTTGTTGAGAAAATTTTACAAGGTATTTGATTTCAATCCACTTTGATAAATCCATACACTCTCCAAATCCACAACATAACCCTTATTATTTATGGAGTGACATGGCATAGTAGTATTTGAATCTTGCCACATGGCATGCTGACATGGCAATATTAAAAAAGTCATGGACATTGAAAATATAGCATATTCATAATATTTAAGTTGACAAAAGTAGCTCCCAAAGTCATACATTATCATGTCACGTGGAGTTCTTTTAATGCCTTCACCTATGAGTCAGTATCCTTTATATAGGGTGTTGGGTATTGGATCTAAATTGTGTTGGTACCATTGTAATTGAAATACAACTTCTTCATAGGTGTTATCTGTTAAATCTATGCATTTGGGCATTTTACTCTGCCCATGTAAAATAAGTTCTTGGTTGGCACCCTTTGATTACAACACAATATTTTTCCATTTTAGTACCTATAAACACACAAACACATATTCCATCAAAATGGGATGGAGGTTTTAAGTAAAGCTAGGACCCAGGTTCTCAAAATGTCAATGAAGCATTAGGTGAAGGTAAGGAGGAGCTTATTTGTTGCTCCATTATGGCTGAGAGGAAGGGTCAAAAATCAAGATAAAGTTGAGTCATGGCTAGCAATTGCATTCATCTAGTCATGAGTATCATAAACTCTAAGGCTGTGCTTGTTTGCAATATAAACGCCTAATCGGGGTATTTATGTACTCTGGTTTACGTTTGTGAGCATTTGTTTGGCATACATAACTGCATCGATTAAGAGGGTAAAATTGTTTTTTTCTGACAGCTTTGTTTCGTTTCAAAAATGCATTACTGCATTGATTTTTTAGATGCAAACTTGCTCTCTCTGGCTGACAATGTAAATAGGGTATATGTTTGTGCTGTTGTTTGACGAAATGAAAATAGCTGTTCGAGTGAGAGGAGATTTGTTGTATTCTGTTCCCCCCCAATGGTAACTTTCTCACCCCATCTCCGACCATGGTCGTTGCTGGTCGGAGATGGGGGTGAAATGTTCATCTCCTCTTGTGTTTTGATATGCACGGATTGGCCATAGATGTTGGTCATCTTCAGCACTAGTTCTTGAAAACATAAATCTCTCTTCACACCAATTATCCTAGTTTGACCTCCGACATATCTCGACATCCCATCACTTGGTCTCCACAAAATCTTACCTCCGAAACTGCACAAAAACTTAACTTTTTTCCCCTACACCGATTCTTTGCCACCCTCATTGCTCGCTCGATCGGCCCCATTACCTCCAACCTGATTTCCAACATTTGGAAATTTAGTATACCCAACAGGCACACCACTAGCGATGCCAATGAGCACAAGCGGACGAGAACACCAAGCCATCATCAGATTCACAAACCCTAACCCCACATACCCAATATCGGGAACCGTCGCCGCATAATACAGTGGTTGTCTAGACCCAGGACTACCAACATCACGAGCTGAATTAGGGAGAAATCCCTCGGCGTTCCTCCCTGTTGCCAAACCAATGGCATCATGTGACTCTTCGGCGACCGTCCGAGCAACATCTAACTATCGGAGGTCTTTCTGGGTGGAGCTCTAATCAAATGCCATCAGCAACAACAACAAAAATGGTAGGCACCAATTAAATGTAAGCCAAATTTAGTCATTGAAGAAAGAAATGCAGTGTTTTGCGGGTCCTAGGCTGGAATAATACTAGAGTCCGGGGTTCTTGGCTTCCATTTATTTAACATTCAAAGAGAGAGAGAGAGCACCAGATTGATTGATCAGAGAGGAAGGAAGAAGAATAAGAAGTGGAGTTCCGAAAAGGAGCGCACGATCCTCTTATGATGTGATCTTGGTTAGAATGGACGGTCCAGATTTCATCGAAGCTGGTTTGATGGTTATTTGACCAAAAGTTCAACACAGTGGAGAGTAGGTAGTTAGAGCATTTATGTTTGCTCTCATAGATTGCATCGATGTCAACCAAATGTCAGCAAATTTGTACACTCATTTACCTCATTTCCTAACAAACGAGAAGAGTACAAAAAACGGATTAAGCTGTGAACCAACTTTACATTCATGAACCAAGATGAAGGCAAATATGCAGGGTACATATTTACATTTGCATTGAAAACAAACGCAGCCTAAGGTACATTTTCTTGTAAAAGTGGTGCTACCCATAATATCTACAATTATTAGTTAATGAACTTCATATTAACATGGTAATTAATGAAACTGGGCCATCAACATAACCAAGGCAACCATAATTAAGTAAAGAAACTTGTATTAGTATAAAAAAAATGATAATTGTGAGTCTCAACTCATTATTCTGTAGTGGAACAAGAAAAGCTTCTACCAGATAAACTCTAATCTAATCTTGTTATAATATTTAGTTTTAATAGGCTATAAAGTCTAAAGATCACCCTCCCCTAATTCTATATTTTGGGTTCAAACAGGAGGACTATTTGATCCATTTGACTTCTTGGGTTCAAGATACATGGATGTAAAATACAGATGATCTAAGCTCTAACCTCATTCACCACCAAATATAGCTTATATAAATGCTTCTGACTTACTTCACTATATTTTTCCTATTAAAACGGAGAAGATTTGATGTGAATTCCATTTCATCCTCTTTGTTTTTTTCCTTCCTCCATGAAAAGAATTATACTAATATCTAGTTTTCCTTATGTTTATTGCAAGTTGGTGGTTATATGTTGTGTACCAAGGTGGATTAGCATTTGCTACAGTGAGAGGAGCATGTACGAGGTCCCAAAGCACCAACTGTCCAGATCACTTGCACTTATATCAATTATTTCCTAGCTAGCCATCCCCTTCCTAAATCAATGGGTTAACTTTTCTTCTTGCAAATTGAGTCTGAGCCAAAAGGATCTAGATTAAAATAATCTCTTTGATATTTTAAAACAATAGAGAATCAATTTTAGGCTACAAGAAAAAATTTAGTTACTTGTAACATCTGCAATATAATTCATTTTTCAATTCCTATGGACTTGGTGAGGGTTTCCCTACGAATATGAATATTTTGTTTGCCTCATTAGCAATACTAAGTGAAACAAATTCTTGAACTCTGATTTTGTTTTGAGGAACCAAAAAAAAAACAAAAAAGACATTGGCTTAATTTTAAATAACAATAATTCATCTCTTTAAAACCACCGAAACAATGGTTTTCAAAACAAAATTAAAGAAATTCTGAAGATATGAATATCTATGGACTTTTTTTCTTATCCTTATCCTCAACATTTACGAATATTATTTATCCCATAATCAGTATTTTGCTATTTATGAGTATTCTTTGTCTCATAATCATTTTCTTCTTCTTATCCTTATCCCCATCATTCTTTACAACTTCTGACAATATTCCATTTACCAGCTCTCATTTCTCACCATTTGAAGTTAGGATATTCTATTGGTAATAAGGAGACACTTGAATTAAGTTGTAATTAAATCTTATTATTTTTTATGCAAGCATATAAACACAATGTCCATTAGCATATAATGTTTGACCAGAAAATAACTAAACCAATCTACTTGAGAAGCAAAGAAGATATCTCAACTTGTTAAAAAGAAAAGATTTAAATATCTGAAGTCCTCCTAGAAAAGAGGATAAATGTATAAGTACCTGTCAAAAGATTCGTTCACACATAGAAACTAATGGTGCGTAACCGGTCGGTCTTAGCAATCAATGACCTTGCCTCTGAATAGAATTGCGGGGAACCTGGGTACACTGTTTTAAGTGCCGAGCTATTTGCTTTTGCCACGTAGAGTGATTGCGAGGTTGGACCAAATCTTCCTTCATCAGAAACTGAAATCAAAGATTCAATAAGTTGAATAGATATGTACATCTACAAGTTTTTATGCACAAAAAAATAAGTCAAACATGTCAATCGAGCAAGCAACACAACGCATAAAACGGTATCAAAATTGGATACATGTCCACAAACATGTTTAATCAAATAAGTAACAATCAAGAAAAAAAAAACAAAAAATAACACACAAATCTGGAACAGTGATGTTAATGGGAGGAAAGTAGTGGAAGCCATGTTTAATCTGATGAAACCATGGGAAATACAATAGATTTGGAACAAACACATATCTCTTGCTAGATCTAGAAACCAATGTTAAACTAGATGCTAATAACAGCAAATTTGGATCATTGATGAAAAAATGGTCCGATCGACCATGGTTGGAGGGGTAAGATGATGGTTGTATAAGTTGCCCTATTTATTTATGCTTCTTAGGTATCCATGTGATTAGTTCGACCAAACCATTCATCAAATATTGGACCGGTACCAAGTGTTTTCCTACATTTGCACCCCCTTTTGTCTTTATGTGGTTTGTCAAGCGTTTTCCAATGCACAAACAAATGAATTCCTACATTTGCACCCCTTTTGTCTTTCTGTGGTTTATTAAGTGTTTTCCTTCTACCTCATTGGTACCCTGCGAATTGGATCCCTTCACTCTTCACCATTGTTGGCAATAAAGGAGAACGTGATAGGCGCAAGGAATTCCTACCCTTTACTTTCCATTTGTTGGTTATGAACGCTTCTCATTAGCTAGTTTTCGTAGAAATCTCAATTGTTCAGGTGGAGGAGTTGGCGCCATTGGTGTAGCAATACCAAACCTTGATTCAGTTTATTGTGCTAACACCAAGACCTAGTCATGGCATGGCTGCACCACAGGTCAAGGAGGAAGTGGAATAGCCAAGGAAAGGAGAGAGTATGGTTGGGGAAGGCAGAAAAGAGGCTCCAACACAGCCAAGGAAGGTTGCCAAGAGAAAGCCTCTGACGCAGGACACGAGGCAAGTGAAAACGAAGGTATCCAACACTGTGGAGAGTCAACCTTCAAAGAAGAAAGCATCGTCTCCTCAACTATTAGAATTGGCACTAATTCTTCCCTATCCCACCAAGTGCATGTGGTCATGGGTCATGACGTGAGGAGTTGATCCTGCCCCTGTGGAAGTGGCATCTTCTAGTGAGGAGTGAAGGGATGAGAGATCCATCATATGGACGCCCAAATCTTGCGAAATAAGGTGGGTGAATTTCAAAAATTTCTCTCCCTTTTAACTGGGAATCGAATTCCCTATTTAGAAAATCATATTTTCAAGGATCAATCTTGAACCATAAATTGAACCAGATCTGAACCAAAAGGAGTATGAGAGAGGTATACCTGATACAGAGAAATATTATCCCTCAATGAAGGTGTTCACGCCTAAGGAAGGATCCAAAGACTGCTCCCACTGAAGATGGCGCAGTGTAGGATGGAGCAGAATCAGCAGTGTTCTTCTCAAAGAAATCTGTCATTCGCAAGAAACAACAGGATGGCACGTGAGCACAACTTCCTATCAATCATTTTACAAAAAACTGATGTCAAGATCGAATCTTGACTTCTCCCACAACTGGAGATCGAACTGGAAAACTGGGCGGCAAGAAAGAATTCTGCAGAGTTGGTTAATTCTTCCTTCTGTGTATTCAGCTCTGAAGAGAATGTGATTATGTGTTCTCTAAAGGCTGTCGCCCCCTCCTTTTGTAACCCCAAAGGATCAGCTCCTAATCCAATTAGGAGTTGCTGACCCAAATCATATTTGGATCAGACATCCCCTTAGGTGCTAAGGATGAACCATTATCTTATCTACAAATTAGATCAACCTTCTCCTGATCTCATTACGATATTTCTAGATCTGAATCATATTCAGATCTGGACTCTCTGAGTGGATAGGGTTAAGACCCTATTCTATCTATTGATCCATCTCAGAATTCGCCCATATTTAACTTATTAAATAAGTTCAGTTTGAAATGGGCTTTAGGCCCATTAAGCTTATGTGCTCACTTAGCCTTCCTATCTGCTGCCTAGTTGGGTTTCCTTGTATGGCGTGGGACCCAAACATTGATCTACACATCAACCACATGGGTTTGGCCCAGCCTTTGTTACAAGGCCTGGCCGAATACACTACTAAGGACAGTGCACCCCCTGAAACCTATCAAATGGGCTCTATGGGCCCAACACTTACCATAAGTGGTCCCTGGGCCAAGCCACCTTGTAACACCCAGGGACTGTGGGCAGATGCAAGATTAGCCCATCAGGCATTACCCTCAATGGTCTTACACTTAACCTCTCAGCCCTTAATGATCAAACACTGCCCGACAAGAGAGGACCTCTCCCTCGGCTGCAAGGAACAGTGTTGCACTCTCTGCTTATATGGATCCTGGGAATTAAAACCTTTTGTAAACATTTTAGAAACCATAATATATACACTTTTATATCTCATATAAAATATACTTTGCAAAACAAATCTCAACGATTGAAATCGGCTGCCGGTAGTCTTGGTTTCCATTAGTGAGAGTGCATCCCTGATCATTACCTTTGTCCGACAAAGGGGCTGATCCTGTCACTATGATCACCCACTCAGATGAATTCTCAAACTGTCCCAACATACCCAGGTTTTAACCCTCGCTAAGGATCTCACTGATGGTACATCAAAGACAGCCCAATCCGACACCTAGTGCAGTATCATAATCGAGTCTAGGGGTCGGGTGTAACTTTCCAATTTGACCTATTAATCTCCAAGGTCTAGGGCAATACTGGAAATCTAGTCCATTTCAAAGATTCAATTAATCCTACACTGTATGTGCCTAGGGTCTAACCTTAGCAGCTGAGAGAGACCATCCCAACCGACTTGGTAGCACAACAGTGTCAGCCTTATCAGGATAGGTCTCCCTAGACCAACCCATGGCTGTGAACATTCTAAACTAACACGAGTCTCATTAAGTGTCCAGTTTAAGGGTATTACACAGAAACATACCAAGGGAACATGAATCAAATATGTACTTTTATTCATTTACAATAAACTCATAATGTATATCATTCTGATTGAAGCTAAGGGCATACAAAACTGTCTAACAAGGAGGAGAGAGTTGGTGCTATCAGCTCCCCCCAACCAAAGTCTACACAAGAACAAGCCAACCTTTGTAGGGACCTAGCTTATGGTCCAAGGTGGTAGAATGAAGAAATGACCTCATGCCCATGAATTCCAAAGGTACATTGTGGTTTTGTTCAAACTTATATGTATTGTTTCATTTTATAGATTGCCAACTAAGCTTTTGTTCTATGTAGAGTGTTACTCTAGCATGCAGTGATGTTGCAATGAAGAGTACTACTCTCTTATTTCATCTAGGGTGTCTAGCCTGTTACAAGCCATTTGGTTCATCTCCTTCATGCTGAAATTCTTTCCCATTGCATATGCTACCCACACTAAACTATTCGTATTTCAGTGGATAGTACTATCTTGTGTCCAAATACTAGGGAATATGGAGTCACTTTTTCTCCCCTCCTAATTGAAGTTTCGTATGCCCATAGTGTGATAGATAACCTTTAGAGGGTAGGTTTGTACTAGTTTGTGAAGTAGTCAATGGCAATTATTATGAAGTAGTAGTAACCTTTAGAGGGTAGAGGGTAGGTTTGTTTTCCCTACTACATCTTCACCCAACATGTATTTGATAGATATAGCACATTTTCACATGTTTGGATGTGTTGTCAAGAATTGTTGGCCGGTAGAAGTTTAGTTGTAGTATGTGATTGCACAAGATATTTTGACCCCGGTGTGTCGTTGAATTTCAGGAAATTGGGAATTTGGGACAATTTTGAGTTAAGAGAACATAATACATGGTGATATGGCACCAAGGGGGGGACTTCGGTCCACCAAGGAGAGAGGCCCAACCGCAACCCTATGGGAGGCTTCAAAAGGCGGCTGACTTTAGCAGAATTAAAAAGGAGGAGGACTCTAAACAAAAGGCTGAAAAGAAAAGTATAAAAGAAAAAAGAGAGAAAAAATTAGGGTTCGACCCCTTGACACAAGAACGAAGAGGAAAGTGCTAGGAGGAGGATCACAAGGCTGCTGAATGCGAATTGAAGAGGAGATCGAAGATTGATGCAGAAATCCTAAGTTGTCTTCTTCTTTGATTCTACGAATTCGGTAACCTAGATTCAATTAGGGTTTAATGGTTTTTCTTTGTTGAATATTTCTTTCTTTCTATTATGCGAACCATGACAGATGTTAATTCAAATTTGTAATTAATATTTTAAGCTGATCCGATTGAAAGTGATTCAGTCTTGGGATTTTTTATTAGGGTTTTCGATTATAAGAGTAGTTTTACCCGAATTATTCTTGTTTCTTAGATTACTTGAATTGCTTGAGAAAGGGTTTAGGTAATTAGATCAACTGATCAAGAAAACGGATTGAGTGTATCTTAGAGATAATATGCATGATTCATTTGGCATTCATTCAGCAAGAATTGATTTCCTTCAAATTATTTGTCCTTAATGCATCTATGGCGATTAAATTCTTGATAGAAATATAGGAATTGTTGCTCATAGATAGAGTGGGTTGTGCTCGAAAGAGGCTGCTCATACAATTAGGAATTAGCCAACCCATGACTGAATTCAACTTTGGTTGAATAGCTTAATGGTATAATCGCTGAACCGGTTCTGCTAATATTTTCGTGAAGCACTTCCTCTCATTAATTAAGGCGGTTTGATCCGAGCACCCTTAGGATAATTTTCTAATTAGGAGTTAGGTTTTTTTTCCTTGTTTAACCTTTCGGATTGTCAGATAACAAAAAGTTGATTCAGTACTAGTAGTTGTTGGATCAATCCATGTGGAAACGATACTCTACTCATCAGTATATTACTTGATCGGCTAGTGCACTTGCTAGTGTAATCTAAACACATCATATATCTCCTAGTATCTCCCTTGAAATTTCTAAGGCATCTTTTGATGGAAAGGCTGCAAAGAGGTCTTCTACTGCCTAGCATTTGATTATTCTGGGATGCATTTATTCAATTGTGTATTCGTTGAGTTGCATCAGCTACTTCACTAGTCTTCCTAAGAGAAGGGGTATGTCTACAAAGTATTTGATGGATCATTCTTTGCAATTAGTATCACATTTTGGCCTCAGATATAATGTTTGAACTTCTATGCCGCAACACTGAGACTAGACATTGTTGCTCCATGCGCAAGTAATTCTTTTCTACCTATCTCAAGGTTCTACTAGCATAGTATGTAGGACACTCTTGACCTTTTGAATTGTCTTGCACAATTAGGTATCCTATGGCTTTTTGATTAGATGCAATGTATAGTTTGAACTCCTTATCACTTTGAGGAAGGGACATGGTTAGCATTTTGGCTAGGGCTAGCTTTATTTGTTTGAAGGCTCTACTATGCCCATCTAACCACTAGAAGCTATTGGTTTTCTTTGTTGAGGAGGGGAGCTACTGTCGGAATTAGGCCTAGGATAAATTTGTGCAGATAGGAAACTTTTCCTAGGAAGGTTTCCAGCTACGACTCATTCTTTGGTGGAGGGATCCCTAAGACTATCTTGACTTTTACATCATCTTGGTGAGTGCCTACTTGGTCAACTTTGTTCCCCTAAGAATTTTCTCGATTCTACTTCAAAAGTGCATTTGAGTGAGTTCAGCCTCAGTTTTATTATTTGCACCTCGTAAATATTTTCCTAAGGACTTATGTGTGATTATCTTTCTTCTTTTCTTTCACCACGATGTCATTAATATAGCACTTTATCTCCTTTTGCATCATATCATGGAAATCACAAGTCATCACCCTTTGATAAATTTCCCTAAAATTCTTTAATCCATAAAGAATCCTTATAAGTGTCCTAAGGGCTATATGAGGAACATCTAAAGGATCCATAAAGATATGGTTGTAGCCACTGTAAGTGATGAGGGGTAATTTGGTCCTTCGAATCGTACAACGACATATGGCTTCCGGATGACATCTCAACTCCAAGTCAGCGAACTAGCTCAGTGAAATTAGTTCAAAGCATCTCAACCAGGCTGAACCGGACAAGTCGAATCGGCTACAAGAGCAGACCAAGCTGAATCGGCGGTCGAAGCAAGCCGACCCAAAATGCCCTAAAGAGCTTCTACTCTCTTCGTCTACTAAGCAGTGACTCAAGAGTGGGGCAATTGATGAGGGGCATTTTGGTCACCCCACACAATTATCGACATGTGGATGCTGGTGATAACGCAGCGTCCAGCATAGTAGAGCAGCTCGCTAAAGTGACATGTGGTAGTTAGCATCAAGTACGCGGCCGAGCTAGAGCGACCTCGGCCCACAGCGTCCAGCATAGTTGAGCAGCTTGCCAAAGTGACACATGGCAGTCAGCATCAGGTATGCGGCCGAGCTAGAGCGAGCTCGACCCATAGTGTCTAGCATAGCTGAGCAGCTCGCCAAAGTGATATGTGGCAGTCAGCATCAAGTACACGGCCAAGCTGGAGCGAGCTTGCCCCACTAGCTCGCCCAAAATTGTCCCCGCGTCGTGCCCACTCAAACACCGTTACTACGACTATAGGAATAGCTCACTGAACCGCACACTGCAGGACTCGCGGGTGACCTATAACTACCGCGCAAATCTAGCAACTAACACCTTAATGCGACTGAAAATAAGGAAACAGCTCCACAAAGAGCTCAAGACAGTTACCTGAGTCCAAGAGCCAATATAAGATGTCTAGATCCACCTAGAAAGGTATGCACACTGATATTCTCAAGCTCCCTTACATTCTCAGAGATTACTCCTACACATTCGTTGACTTAAGCAACGGAGTGCCCTCCCCGGGTAAAAGCTACCCAAGCACTCTCACTTTCTTCTCCTTTTACAAATTGCTTCAACTCGGATACCCAACTCGCAACTCGTCCACACAGCTCAGCCCAACCAAATTGCTGACAGTCGGAGTCTGAGTCGTAGCACACGAGGGAGTGTCTACATTGTGCATCATCTATTGGTGGGCCTATTTTGTGCTTTATCAGTAAGCATCTACGAAAGAGAACAACTCATTGTTTATCGCTGCATCTATGAGTATCTCCATATTAGGTAGGAGAAATTCATAGTTCATCACCCTTTGATAAGTTGTCCTAGCATTCTTTAATCCAAAATATATCACTTGGTAGTAAAAATTCCCCTACAAGTGTCCGGAAGGCTATATGAGGAGCATCTAAAGGATCCATGAAGATATTATTGTAGTCACTGTAAACATATACGAAGAACAACTCATTATTTATTGTTGCATCTGAGTATCTCAATATTAGGCAAGGGAAATTCATTATTGGGGTAGGCTTTATCAAGATCCATGAAGCCAATGCAACACTTTTGGGGTGTTTACGAATCTAGGGTTAGTCGCAATATGGTGTGACTCGGAAAGAGTATATCTAATGTTTACAAACTAACCTAAGTTGGCCCTTCTTTTTCTTTACAAGGACTATATTATCCAACCACTTAGGGTGTATTATGGGTTTTATAAACCCCACTTTTAGCAGCTTTTCTACGATTTCCTTCATTTTTAGTGCTATTTTGGGTTTGAATATTCATTGGGGCTGCTTTACTAGCTTGTAGTTGGGATCAATGTACAAAGTATTTGACCAGGCTATGGTCCAAGCTGGGCATTTAGTCGTACAACCAAGCAAAGACATCTTAGAACTGTGTGATGGAAGAAATTTTAATTTAGTACAAGTGCCAGAATTAAACTACAGGTGTGGTAGTGGAACTAACCTTTCAATAGTGTAAAGAGGCTTGTCTTGTAATTGTCCTATAATTTTTCAAAAATGAATAGGGGTCTTTTATCCATGTCTGAGTCTACGTTGTTGATTTCCTCTAAGATTTCCTCTACCTTGTTGTTGGAATCTTGCAATTATTTGGGTGCGAGACTGGTTTTATCACAACACTCAACTAATTCATTTGTCTCAACCTATACATTAAATATGATGTTTTTCTCCAGTTGGATCGGCATTGTACATTCTTTGTTTTGAAAAGTATACTTGCTCATAGTGAATGTCATGTGTGAGTTATGTGATGAAAGGTATACAATAAAGTAATTACCAAGTGTGTAATGGAAGGATATGCCATAGTTGATTCAAACATGAAGACTAACGCACAAATATTTAAATTAACTCTATACTATACATACCTCTTCTGCTTTCACCTTTTTGGTCCACTCTAGGTTGAGCCGTCATTTTCCTCTACTCTGTGGCCATCAAGATCACTAATCTAGGTGCAATTTTGTTTTTCCTTTGCTTGTAGGATTGGTGTTGCATCTTACTTTTCTTTGCATAAGGCTAGACTCATAACCTTTATCTTTTCTATACATGCTTCACCATCATCCTCCAGGTCGGTATAGTAAATCACATCATGTAAGTTAGTGCTTCCAATTTCTCAAATGGCGTTTTTGTTGCTAGAGTGCATACTATCTTCCTGTTGTGCTTAGATTTGATGCACTAGTGTGGCCTGAGACAACACAGAATTCCTAGGTCACAAAGAATGGCTCCAAGCGTAGAGGAAGGTAGATGAAGCCTTTAATGGAAGAGATGTTCCCATTGAAGTCAGTTACTACCATTGAAAGTCTTTTAATGTTATCCTCATTCACACCCATCAATTGTAAGGTGTGAATATAGATTAGATTTATAGTGCTGCCTTGGTCCACCAGCACTCTTTTCATTTCGTATCTCCCCACTTTTGTTGTTACATATAATAGTCGGTTATGCTTCGAGTCAGCATTGTGGAGGTGCACTGGATTATTGAAAATGTTGACCAACACTCCAAGTGTCACCAATTTTACCACTTCATTGGCATCCTTTTTCTTGAAAAAGTAATTTAGCTCGATGCTCCACTGAACTAGCGTGTCAAAGGCGGTAGTGGGGTGGTTAACTACTCCAACCACATTGATGTTTCCTCCCTGTTGATGATTAGGGAGCCAGCCTCCTCTTAAGAAAGTCATCGAACTTGACTTTGGTTGTGAAAATTCTTCATAAGTGAAATAATCCATCAGGCCATGGGTGGTATTTTAATGATAGTGGTATTTTAATGATATTCATATCATTGTTCGCCACACTTATCTCTCTTCGGATCAACAGGAGGTGGTGAAGCCTTAATGACATTTTCTTCAGTTAACTTATTCATAACCAAAATTACCTCATTCTAACTATAACATGTACGTATATAATGTTCGCCCAGACCCTCAGAGAATATCAAATATCAAAACTAATACCAAAAAATCGCGTGAAAGCAACCTACAGTCAACCCTCATGTTGTGATGAACCCGCAATACACTACAAATCTTGCGATGAACTCACAACACGTATCGCAAAACCGCGATAAACCCATGGTTCACCGAGCCTACTCACAAGCCAAACTGAGAAAAGCTTGGGCTAACCCCATGGTGAGGTCCGCGTGTGCCCAGAGCCACGTGGAAGCTACAACCTCAAAAAACGTAGCGAGACGCCACATGGGGTCAACAAGACGCCACCCACCAAGCGGTGACGTCATTAACACCATGTCAATTAAGATAAACCACGCAAGAGGTAGTAGTACACATGAGTAATGATGGGTCTTGAGGAGAAGGAAAGCCGATCTTCAGGAAAATCCTCATGAGACACGTGGCGAAACCCCAATGGCGCACTTAACAATTGACAACAAAATCCAATATTCCCTTTCCCGATACGTCACAAGTACCCTTATCTCCTACCTTTTAGGATCTCGGGATCTCCCGCATAAATAGAGATCCTCCCCGTATTGGGACTCACTCAACATTCTACATCCAGCACCCAATCACTCTTTTGCTTTCGCTTCCTACCTTAGCATCCTTAGCCTAAAAGCCAATTTCCTTACTTGCCGACCTCTCTCTGTCTTTCAAAGAGACCGCTCCTATCCAAGCCTTACCCCCCACCTAAAGTAGAATCTCTGGTTCATTTTTTAATCATAGAGAATATCCTCAAGAAGAATCAACCTCACCACCATCCCCGAAGAGCAAAACAATGTCCCGGAGAACACCAATTCGGGAGCAAAAAACTAGCCGAAGATGGAAACACCTATCCAAGCCGACATCGAGATACTGTCGAACAAAGTTTACGAGTTTGAGGCACTTTTCAAAAATAGATTCAGGAGGCTAGAACAAATGCAGGAGGAGACGAGAAGAACCCTCCAAATTCTACTCAACCGTTCGGCCCAAGCTGAATAAACCCCTACGTAACTCCGGCATCCCAAACACCAATCCCAACCCCAACCGCTACGCTTCCAACCTAACATCCGCCATGCCCGAGGAGACCAATAGAGCCAACCCAACCCCTACCCAAATAGGCCACCAACCCGCCCACCAATATCATGCCTTTCCCTGCACCAACCCGACAGTAGAGGCCCCTCTCAGCCGGGAAAAACTAAGGGAATACTTCCAAGGGTTGGTAGTTGAAAGCCGCAACCGGGCCCAGGATTCAGCTATCCTACAAAAGCCTTACTCTGACCATATCCTATACAAGCCCTACCTTGTCAGGTACACCCCTCCTCAATAGTGGTTGTAGTATGATGGGTAGAGAGGCAGCCCGCAGGAGCACATCAGTAAGTTCGAGGACATCCTTGGTTCCTTCACTCTCGACGGAGATCTCAAAGTACGAGAATTCTCGAAGTTATTGACCGGCCCAATGTACACATGGTTCTTGAGTTTCACCCCAGGGAGCATTGATTCGTGGGGCGAACTAGCCAAAAAGTTCTTATCAAAATGGTTCACCCTGGAAAGAAAGTTAACAATGGCTAATCTATGGAACGTAGAGCAAGGACCAGGGGAGGATCTTTTGGCCTACGTCATGAGGTTCCAAAAACTTAAACACTCTTCTTCGATGAACATGCCACTGAGAGAAGTTTCAGCAAGCAATGCGTACAAGGTATGCCCCCTACCTATAGGATTGGCATCAAAAACATCAAAGTCAAGACCTTTAGCCAGCTCTGGAGGTGTGCAAAGAGGATGGCACGAACCGTCAAGGAAACCCCTCCATACAACAGAAATGAGGTGTATACAGTCAACAAGAAGCCCAGAAACAATGGAGGAGTCAGCTAGGGGCCATACCAACGCGATAATGCCCCAGGATGAAGGAGTGCCCCTCCCCTCTTCCCTTGCACAAGGGAGGAGGTTATAATGATATTAAACAAGTTAGTTGAAGACAAGGTCATCAGCATGCTGTCACCACCAGTAGGAGTGGACCCAAAGAAAGGCAAGCACGGCAGGAGGTGGTGCAACTTCCATCAGATGCCACATCATGACTTGATGGATTGCTTCACCCTAAGAAGACTATTCGTACAGAAGGTAAAGCTGGACCAGTTCGTCAGAAAAGACCTAGCACGTGTAGAAACCGACCCCCTCCCAGCCCATACCCAGGGGGGAAGTAACAATGTAGTTGGACCAGCCGATCAATACCAATCTGATGCTCTCATAGAAAAACTAGAGTAGAGCGAGGAGCAGCAACAATTTTTCACCAAGCAAGGGGCCAACACAACAACACAGAAACTAGCCATCAGAGCACTAGTGGAAGTCCTCTGCTACCCTCTACAGCCCTACAGCCATGACTCCATGACTGCTACAGTGTGGAATTCACAGCGGAAGACAGATTGGCCACTGACTCCCACCATAACAGACCCCTATACATCATGGTGAAAATAGGGGTTTCGAAATGAGAAGATCGTTGATTGACCTACGAAACTCAGTCAATCTTATTTCCATCCTCACGCTAGAGTTGATGAACGTCCGGAAGGAGGACATCAAGGGATTGCCACTGGAAGTGACAGACTTCAATGGGAATCCATCCATCACGGAAGGATCCATCGAGCTATAGGTAGCAATAGGCCCGTTCAACATCACGTAGGAGTTCCAGGTAATCCCAAGGAGAACTTCTTACCACGCTCTCCTAGGACGCCCATTGATACACGACTTGGCCCTTATCCCATTGACATATCATCAGTGCATTAAAGCTAGATACCGGGGGTAATCAATAAGGATCCCAGCCACCAGGGTCCCCTTCGACAAGTAAGAGGCACACCTAGAGGATGCCATTTACTTCATAGAACTGGCGGACGACGGTGAGGACGAGGATAGCCAAGGTCGAAGGGACAAAGTTGCCTCATTCGCCAGAGAGCAAGCCTGCGAGGACCGCTAAACACAAGAAAAGAAGCGGATGCATCTGGATCACAGGGAGTGACGGGAAAGACAACTACACTATCGTCAAGGAGCGCGAAGACGACGATCCATCCACGGCCAAGAAGGCCATTCCCAAGGTATGATTTTATTATGATATATCTTGTTTAACGTAGCCTTATCACAACTTGTACTAATGGTAAAAATATTTTTTAAAAGGTTCATCCCTAATGCATGATCTATTATTGATGTTTTCCCAAATCAAATACACATCTATTTATCAAAAAGTCACTATAATCCTCTAACGGAAGACTTTAAGTAATGTTTCAACCAGCACCATTTCACCGCATTGCAAATCAATGTCGCTACAGTAATATCATCGAACAATAATTTAGTCATTGAGAATGATACAAAGATACAACATTTAACCACAAACTTATTATACACAAAACCCCCAGAATTTGAGACAAATAATAACGTGCGCCATGATAGGAGTTGAAGGAGGATGCCCTAGAATACTGCGATAAAGTTGGTGTGTCCGTAAGCGCGTCGTTAAATACCCCAAAACACCATTTTAAACATTTATAATTTTTACCGTTTCTCAAACAACTACTAACACAATAAATGGGTGAGAACGGGTCGTATCCACATGGAAGCGAGGGAAAAATTAATATACACTCAAATCCTGACAAGAGAACACAAGAGGGAAGTGTAGAAATACAAAAATTAATTAATTAAACTAAGAAAAAAAATAGAATTGAAATATTACTAAAAGTTAAAAGTGCAGAAACATAAATAAATACAGAAATAAATTAACAAAAGAAACGAAATAAAAATCTGTAATCCGATCAGAGGTAGCAGTCTCCGGATCACTCCTTTGACCCTCGAACTTCTCGAGCTAGGCCTTCTGTCTTACCTGGCTGAATTGCAGATCTGTAGAAAATAAAACAAAGATCAAGCAGAATGAAAATAAATTGCAGAAAGTAAATAACAAAACTGGAATTGAAAGAACAAAAATTAAAACTAAAATAAAGTAAAAGTGGTTGGGGTCCGATTCCAGAGGTTGTAGTAATGGTGTTGGCAAACTGCAAGTAGGAACCCCTCATCTTGCCTGAGCATTCTCCTCTTCCTCTACCCTTGAACTTCTCAAGATCAACCTTCCAACTTACTTGGGGGCAGAATCCAACTCTTTCTCAGGAGCCTTTAGGTCATTTTTATAGAGAAGGATGGATACTATTGGGATTAGAGAGAAAGAGGGGGGTGGCAGTTGGGTTTTAGCAAAAATATGGGTGTCCTGGGGTTTAGAATGAAGGGTTAGGATGGTTCTAGGGTGATCCTAAGGCTGAGAAGAAAAGGAAAAGGCACCCAATATTATGTAAGGCTGAGACTTAATGGCTAAATGTTGAATGGTGAAGATTAGAAGTTATGTGGCTCCTAGGGTTAGAATACTAAAAAGAGAGTACCCTAGAATGGATGGTGGAGAATAGAATGGATGGAAGGTGAGGATTTAGTAGTTAGGGGCGGCTAGGGTTTGTTAAGAGTGAAAAGAATGGGTTAAAAGGCGCCCTAGGGTATGCTAAGGCATGGGGAGCATGCTAATACAGTGGGAGGGGCGCCAAACTGGGTTTAGTAGCTAGGAGGCACCCTTTTTCTTTCAGTTTTTCACAAAAACACCCCCTCTCTCAGTTGGATTTCACACCAGCTTCCAAAAATCTACATTTAAACCATGAAAACTTCCTAATTTTCCCCAGAATTTGCACAGAGACCCTCAGAGGTCACAACATTGAATTTAACTGGGAAAAGGGTATACTTTGACTATTCTAAGGCTGAAAATACCCCTGAATTGATGCCCTTAAGGCATCAAAATGCAGAGTTATCACACCCCCCAACTTAACCATTGCTAGTCCCTTAGCAATGCAGCATTAAAATTACACTAATCATAGAAATCCTTCCCATCTCAAGATCATCCCGAACAGAATTAGTCAAGCACCCTGATTCCACAATTCTCAAACTCTGTATAGATTGATATTGGGCTTAAGGGGTAAAACTGTCTTACTTTGAATATTACAGAAACTTGGCTTAAAAATCTTATATACCCTTCCATTTGTAGACTGTCTTGATAAGCTAAGATTGATTTTAGAATTAGACAGGTATTCTTCTTATCAGTTTTTACAATGGATTTCTACCCCTGAACTTGTTATGCATACTCATTTTTTGTTACCTTCCACCATTTGACATGAATCTCGACACTTGCCTTAGGTGAAGAAACTCGGTTACTAAGTGTTAGGTGACTGTCTTTGGCATTCCCTTTTCCATTTAAAGCGAATCTCAACACTTGACTTAGGTGAAGAGACCCGATTACTAAGTCAAGGCTGTCCATTGACCTTTTATTCTCTTTTTCTTTTTTTTCTTATTTATTTATTTATTTATTTGCAATATTGTATTCAGGGTAGTCCATTGTTTCTAACAGTTTGAACATTTTTTGTCTAATTTCTCCATCTTTCTCTTCTTATCTTGTCAGGGGCAAACTTGGGTGTATTTTCCAATATTCAAATAAGACCAATTTTGACTCCTATCACTTGCTACAAATTTCTACAAAATTTAATATTCTTTTATCAATTTCCTCAACTTTTTCTGTTTGGGAATCTCTTTCAATGGAAAATAATAAAAAAAATTTCAGTGAAATTTTAATTCTACATATTTAAAGGCTTAGCTTGTCAATTTTTTTTTCAAAAATTTTTTTCTCTCTTTCCTCACCCCCTAACTTAAATGCCATTGTCTCCAATGACATGACTAGACTAATGCAAAGAGGATTTGGACCAATGGGAACACTATATAGGGTTTTCTTGAGGGGTTCAAGGTCAGCCACCTGGTCTTGAATCAAGAAAATAAATAAAAAAAACTCTAATCCTTAAATTAACTGAAAAAATTACGTTGGGTTGCCTCCCAACCAACGCTAAGTTTAACGTCTTCAGCCGAACACATTCAAGCACTTTTTCCATCTACACTCTCTGACTCACTTTCATCTTCCAACAAACAAGGCTCAAACTGGGCTAACCAAGGGGTAAACAGGTCATTTAAAAAGTTATCCACTATATCTACATTGAACTCATCTTCCCCTAGGTTTGGATACTTAGAGGCATTACAAATGTTTAACCAGACTTTCTGCTCCCCTAATGAAGTGTTCATTTCTCCCGATTTACAATTGATGTTTGTATTGGTCATTTCTAGAAACGGACATCTTAAGATTATCGGGATATGGTTTAGCTCCTCGATTGGGGTCATGTCTAGGATAAAATTCAATGGGAAGTGACAACCCTCTACCCTGACCATGACATCCTCAATAACACTTCAAGGAGTGTTAACTGACCAATCAGCGAGTTACAAAATTATCGAGGTTGATTTTAACTCGCCGATCCTGAACCTATCATAAATGGATGGAAGCGGAGTTATATTGGCCCTAAGATCCACTTGTGCCCAATCAAAGGTGATTCAAGTGATGACACACCTTATGCGAGAAGGACTAAGGTCTTTCATATTCTAGGGGAGTTGATTTAGGAGAGTTGCACTAACATCTACCGAGAGCATCATTTTTTGTGGGGCCGATTGTGGCTCCATCATTTGAGTATACAGCTCTTTCAAGAACTTGGCATAGACTGGGACATGTTGGATTGCATTGAGGAGAGGGATGTTAATATGGACTTCCTGGCTCTTCTTGTTGTGAGTTTATTTGTTCTTTAGCACTGGCCCGACTGTGAGTGCAGTTGGAAAGGAAACTACGGGTTGGTTTACTATAGGCTCTTCTTCTAAAGTTTCCTTTTCTTCTTCTCTCCCCAACTTAGGGTCTTCCTTCTCCTTTTCTTCTTCTTCAATTTTCTTTTCCTCACACGGGTCCTCTAAGATCCTATCACTCCTTAAGGTTGTAATAGTCTTGGTATTTTCACACTAAGGGTTCTTAGGAGGTGGATGAATCTTCTGTGGAGGAAAACCCGGTGGCTGATTCCTAGGGTTCACAACCGTTTGACTCTGTAGTTTTCCTACTCTTCTTCTCACCTTGGCTTCGGCTAGTTGTCCTACTTGGTTTTCTAATCTATCAATGGACTGTTGCTGATTTAGTGTCAGTTGCTAAAGCTACATGAATTGGTCATCTGTTTTATGTGCTTGAGGAGGTTGTAGGTAAGCCTGATAGGGTTGGGCCGGTTGGTTCCTAGGATTCATCTACTGGAATTGACTTTACATTTGTGGCCTTTGAAATTGGTGGGCCATGGAGTTAGGTGGTATTGCTATTGGGACTGTGTATAGGTTTGTCATGGTTGAGCCGGTTGAGTCACATGGTAATCATTGTACTCCCAGTGGGTCTAGGCTTCAGACCACTGAGAGTGCATATCTGGCAGGGGGTTTTTTTGGACTTGGGCCCTATAATTGAAGTTGAGCTGATTTTACCACCCAGGGTTATATGGACTAGAGAATGGGTTAGTATTGGGTTGGAAACATCTATTGGCTACATGTACTTGGTTTGGAATAACTGGTTGACATGGGCTCACCGTAGGGCACTGGCTAACATGATGGGTCGGGCTTCCATAGATGGAACACGATGGATAGGATGACAAGGTTGGGTATGGACCACTTTGTTGACGATATGAAGGACTTGGTCAAGTCTTTGGGCCATCCCATTAATCTTGTCCGGTTGTCAAGATACATGATTCCAATCTATTTGTGGCTCAAGTCTTTGGGTCAAGTTTCTTATTCCACAAACTCCGGCCATTGAATTCATTTTATTTTAACCCCCTTTTTCTTCTTTTTTTTTGAAATTTGAAATTTAAATTTTGAGTTTTAATTTCAAATTTAGATCTTGAAATTTAAATTCTGAAATTTCAACTCAATTTGGATTTTTAAATTTTTTTAATTCGAAATTTAATTTTTAAATTTAAATTCAAATTTAGATTTTGAAATTTAAATTCCTAAAATTTAAATTCAAAATTGAATTTTTAATTTTTTTTATTTTCTCTTTTTTTTCTTTTTAATTCAAAATTTAAATTTTTGAAATTTAAATTCAAATTCAAATTTTGAAATTTAAATTCCTAAAATTTTTATTCAAATTTGAATTTTTAAATTTTTATTATTATTTTTTTTTATATTTGAAATTTAAATTCATGAGTTTTTAAATTTTTTAAAAATTGCAAGCAAATCAACCACATGACCTACGGTTGACCTAGGGTTTCCTAAACTAGTGGTTCAACCAATGTGAATCCTTTTAGGTTCACTTGGAATTACAACACTTCCATTGGTTAGCCAGGTAAGAGGTAGGGATGTGGGAGGCTCCCCTTGCTCTCGCAAGGACCTAATTAAATAACCATAAAACTCGCTTAGGTTTAGCCATTTAACCTCTTTCCTTAGACACCAACCGCCGGTTATGGAAAATAATTTTAAGCTTTCCTAAAATTCAACACACCTTTTAACCAAATGTGAGGCTTCCCTAAGGGATCTTTCTATCCAAATTTTAAATTAGGGTTAGGGTGAACTGCACATGAATGGTGGTGATTTTTTGGCCAAGGAAGGGTGATGAAATCCCCACCTTATCTTATTTAGGTTGGATGCCCTTAAACGAATTAATGGAAAGGCAAAATAAACACAACAAAATTCAACTAACTACAATGCATGAACAATTATTTCTAAGATGCAATTCAGCAATTAAACCTAAGAGAATAAAGCAAACAACTAAGCAAAAGAAACAATTAAAATAACAAAAAGAGCACCTAACACATTCACAACTAACAATAATAATTTCAGAAAATAAATAAACCTATAAGATGCATGCTCTAAAATATCAAACCATAAGTAATGGAATAAAAATTCAAGAGAAATATTCAAAATTTTTTTATTTTTTTAATTCAAAATTCAAATTTTTGGGAGTTTAAATTCAAATTCAGATTTTGAAATTTAAATTCCTAAAATTTAAATTTGATTTTTTTTTAATTTTTAACTTTCTTTTTTATTTTTTCTTCTTATCAACTTTTTTTTAAATTCGAAAATTTAAAACTTAAACTTCAAAATTTGAAATTCAAATTCAAATTCAAATTCAGATTCGAATTAAAATTTAAATTTAAATTCATATTTAAATTTAAACTCAAATTTGAAAATTTCAACAATTTCCTATTTAGCAATTAATTATTCAATTAAACAACTACAAGAAAAGAAATTAAATAAAGCGACGAATAATAATTGTAGGCAGAAAATAAAACAATAATTAATTGTGCTAAACAGAATTAACAACTACCAAAAATAAATTCTAATAAATTAATTCCAAATCTAAAAATTAAACTGAAAATAAAATGATCATAAAAAAAATATGCAAGAAACGGATAAATTAAAAGAAAAAAATACAAATATAAAAAAATTAAACCAAAAATAAAATAAACAAAAAAAATATGCTGAATTTTTTTTATTTATATTTTTTCGTTTTTTTAATAAAATAAAAACACAAATCTAAAAATTAATATGAAAATAAAATTAACAAAAGAAAAATACGATGCAAAAAATAAATAGAATAAAATAAACGAAATTTTTCTATTTCTTTTTTTTGTTTTTTTAGTTTTATTGTTTATCTGAAATAAAAGAAAAAAATGAATCTAAAATTTAAACAAAAAATAAAATAAAATAAAATAAACAAAAGAAAAATATGTTGCAAGAAATAAAATAAAATAAAATAAACAATTTTTTTTGTTTTTTTAAATATGAAATAAAAGAAAAACACAAACCTAATAAAGCAAAAAAAAATTGAACAAGAAATTAAAATAAAGAAAAAAGAATAGATCTAGAAAAAAAATGGAAGCAAAATAATACTAAAAAATCGGATCTAGAAAAAATAAATTCAAAAAATTCAAAAATTACTATTCTACCAAAAAAATGATTTCAAAAATTAAAAATAAAATGGGGTGACTACACCTAAAATGCAATCCAATTTCTCTTTTCTTCTCCTCTCTCCCGCAGTCCCGCAATTCTCCAATACCCTACCTTTCGCTATTCCATCCAGTAGAATCAAAGAAAAACAAGAATTAAACTGACATAACGGATCAAGTAATAAAACAAAAATAAAATAATAATGAAACAGATCCGAATAAAGCAAATAAAAATTTTTCTCCGTTGCTTCCCCAGTAATGGCACCAAAAACTTGGTGTGTCCAGAAGCACGTCGTTAAACAACCCGAATCACCAGTTTAAACATTTATTATTTTTACCGTTTCTCAAACAACTATTAACGTAGTAAATGGGTGAAAATGGGTCGTATCTACAGGGAAGCAAGGGAAAAATTAATATACACTCAAATCCGGACAAGAGAACACAAGAGGGAAGTGCAGAAATATAAAAATTAATTAATTAATCTGAGAAAAAAAATAGAATTGGAACAATACCGAAAGTTAAAAGTGTAGAAACAAAATAAATTAACAAAAAAAATGAAATAAAAATTTGTAATCCGATCAGAGGTAGCAGTCTCCGAATCACTCCTTTGACCCTCGAACTTCTCAAGCTAGGCCTTCCGTCTTACCTGGCCGAATTGCAGATCTACAGAAAATAAAACGAATATCAAATGGAATGAAAATAAATTGCAGAAAGTAAATAACGAAATTGGAATTGAAAGAACAGAAATTAAAACTAAAATAAAGTAAAAGTGGTTGGGATCCGATTCCAGAGGTGGTAGTAATGGTATTGGCGAACTGCAAGTAGGAACCCCTCCTCTTGCTTGGGCATCCTCCTCTTCCTCTACCCTTGAACTTCTCAAGATCAGCCTTCTGTCTTACTTGGGGGTAGAATCCAACCCTTTTTCAGGAGCCTTTAGGTCCTTTTTATAGAGAAGGGTGGACACAATTGGGATTAGAGAGAAAGAAGGGGGCGACAGCTTGGTTTTATGTAAGGCTGAGATTTAATGGCTAAAGGGTGAATGGTGGAGATTAGAAGTTAGGTGGCTCCTAGGATTAGAATGCTAAAAAGAGAGTGCCCTAGAATGGGTGGTGGAGATTAGAAGGGATGGAAGGTGAGGATTTAGTAGTTACAGGCAGCTAAGGTTTGTTAAGAGTGAAAAGAATGGGTTAAAAGGCGCCCTAGGGTTTGCTAAGGCGTGGGAGCATGCTAATACAGTAGGGGGGCCTCAAATTGGGTTTAGCAGCTAGGAGGCGCCCTCCTGCTTTCAGCTTTTCACAAAAACACCCCTTCTCTCAATCGGACTTCACACCAGCTTCCCAAAATCTGCATTTCAGCCAAGAAAACTTCCCAGTTTTCCCCAGAATTTGCACAGAAACCCTCAGAGGTCACAACACTGAATTTAACTGGGAAAATGGCATACTTTGACTATTCTAACGCCAAAAATACTCCTGAATTGATGCCCTTAAGGCATCAAAATGCAGAGTTATCAAAAGTTAGAGCGCCTCCGAGCTACATGACGGATTCCATTGACACAGTAGAAGAGCCATTAGAAGAAATCAACCTAGCAACTGACAAAACAGACAAAAGACCGTTATATATATCCACCAAGTTGGAAGCCGAAGACAAAGAAAATCTTATCACACTCCTAAAAGGTAAGGAACTATCCTTATTGCAAAAACCTGACCCAGAAAATAGTCTAACCTGTGTATTCTCACAGAGTTTCAGGATGTATTCGCCTGGTCATATGATCAGATGCTTGGATTAGACTTAGACCTCATCAAACACTCCTTGTGTATAGACCCGAAATTCCATCCAGTAAAGAAGTCGTAGAGGATTTTCAAGCCAAAAATAACCCTGATGATCAAAAAGGAGGTAGAACGGCTTTTGAAGGTGGGTTTTATCAAACTTATGGCACACCCTCAGTGGCTAGCCAATGTAGTTCTAGTAAAGAAGAAGAACAGACAACTAAGGTTAGTGTTCTCCCACCTAGTCCTATAGTGGTAGCATATCACCCAAATACTAACCCCACCTTATCATAGATGTTGTGTCGACTTTAGGAACCTAAAAAAGGCTTGCCCAAAGGATGAATTCCCTCTACCCAACATGGAGGTGTTGATAGACTCTACTGCAGGGCATGAGCTCTTCTCCTTCCTAGACGCCTACAGTGGATACAACCAGATATTTATGGATCCAGTAGACGCACCCCATGCAGCCTTTAGGATACCGATAGGGAATTTCTACTACAAGATGATGCCCTTCAGCCTAAAGAATGCAGGGGCAACTTACCAAAGAGCAATAACTAGCGTCTTCCACGATATGTTACACAAAAAAATCGAATGCTATGTGGATGACGTAGTTGTCAAAGCAAAGAAGGAGGACCACTATGAGGTTTTAAGGAAAGTCTTCACCCGATGTAGGGATTTCAAGCTAAGGTTAAACCCACTAAAATGTGCAATCGGGGCGCAGTCAAGGAAATTCTTAGGCTATAGAGTAGATTAGATAGGAATACACCTAGATGAGAGTAAAGTCAAAGCCATCCTAGACCTCCTACCTGGTGTGTCTGAAATCGTGTCGTTAACCACTTCAAAACACCCATTTTAATATTTATAGTTTTTCTTCGATTCTCAAACAATTACAAACATAGTAAAATGGTGAGAATGGGTCATATCCACAGGGAAGCAAGGGAAAAACCATTACGTACTTAGATCCAGGAAAGAGAACACAAGTGGGAGTTGCAGAAATATAGAAATTAATTAATTAAACTAGAAAGCTAGAATCCGAACATTGCTGAAAATTAAAAGTGTAGAAAAATAAATAAACACAGAAATAAATAAATGAAGGAAACAGAAGTAAAAAAAAAAATCTGTAATCCGATCAAAGGTAGCATTCTCCTGATCTCTCCTTCGACCCTCGAACTTCTCGAGCTAGGCCTTCCGTCTTACACGGCTAAATTCCAGATCTGCAGAAAAGAATACGAAGGTCAAACGGAATGAAAATAAATTGCAAAAAGGAAATAACGGAACTGGAAATGACAGAACAAAATTAAAACTAAAGCTAATGGTTGGGATCCGAATCCAAAGGTGGCAGAAGTGGCTTTGGTGAACTGCAAGTAGGAACCCCTTCTCTTGCTTGGGTGTCCTCCACTTCCTCTACGCTTGAACTTCTCAAGATTAGCCTTCCGTCTTAATTGGGGGCAGAATCCAACCCCTCCTCAGGAGCCCTTGGGTCCTTTTTATAGAGAAGGGTGGATACAACTAGGATTAAAGAGAAAAAGGGGTAGGTAGCTGGGTTTTAGCAAAGATATGAGTGCCTAAGTGTTTCTAATGAAGGGTTTGGATGGTTTTGGGGTGATCCTAGGGCTGAAAAGAGAAGGAGAGGGCGCCCTAGAGTGGATGGCTGAGATCTAGTGGTTAGGGGCTGAATGGTGAGGATTAGAAGTTACGTGGCGCCCTAGGGTTTAAAAGCTATAAAGAGAGTGCCCTAGAATGAATGACAGAGATTAGAAGAGGTGGAGGGTGGAGATTAAACAGCTAGGGGTGGCTAGGGTTTGCTAAGGATGAAAAGAATGGGTTAAAAGGAACCCTAGGGTTTGCTAAGGAGAGGGGAGCATGCTAATATAGTAGGAGGGGCGCCATTTTGGATTTAGCATATAGGAGATGCCCTCCTGTTCTCACTTTTTCACAAAAATACCCCCTCTCTCAACTGGACTTCACAACAACTTCCCAAAAACTGTAATTCAGCCATAAAACCTTCCCAGTTTTGCATAGAATTTGTATAGAAACCCTTAGAGGTCACAACATTGAACTTAACTAGGAAAAGGGCATACTTTGACTATTCTAAGGCCGAAAATACCCCTAAAATGATGCCCTTAAGGCATCAAAATACAAACTTATCACCGCCTCCAACCAATGAGTCTCAGTTAAAGGAGGTTCATCCCTGGCCTGGCACATGCAACATTGCCACTCATGAAGCTAATCAAGAAGTCTGCCGAGTTTAAATGGACCCAGGAGACACGCCCATGATCATTGTGGCTGAAAGCAACGAGTGGGTCTTAACCTTTTACAGGAGTAACACTAGCACCTTAGCTGGCGCCGGGGTAACACTGTCCTCACCCGATGAACAAACGTCCACTAACTCCTTCAAACTCTAGTTCCCCTGTTCACACAACATAGCCGAGTATGAGGCCCTAGTCCTCGATCTAATCAAAGAAATAGAAGCCGGCACAAAAAAGATAAAGGTGATTGGTGATGCTAAACTAGCAATCAGGCAGCTTGGTAGAAGTACAACAATAAAGGAGGTAACTATCCTGCCACATAGGATCCTGATCCAGAGGTTAGTCCACAACCTGGATGTAGATTTCAAACACCAAAATAGAGCCAAAAACAGGTTCGCTGACGCGCTAGCCACTTTAGGGTCCAAGGTACAAGCTAGCACAAAGCCAATAGAAATCACCATCCAGTCAGTCAATAAAAAATCAATCTTCACCCTGAGGGATTGGGTAGAAGAGGAGCATGAAATCACAACGGATGATTGGAGGTACGAAATAATCCAGAAGCTGAAAAGTTAGACCATAGGGATACAAGATATCAGGTTGATCACAAAATTCAGCTTGTGAACAGGGTACTGTACCGCAGAGAGTCAGACGGAGTAAGAATGAGAAGCCTAGGGAAATTAGAGGCCGAAGCAGTGCTGGACGAAGTGCACAAGATCAGTTGTGGGAATATCACAAGTAGCCTATTCCGAAGACTACAAAGGTTAGGGTATTACTGGCTTGCGATGAAGTGGGACTCTACCAAGGTGCAGCGGGGATGCGATAAGTGCATCCCACAAGTGGACGGTAGAGAATGCCTCATGGTCTATGAGGAGGATTGGAGGAGAATGTATATAGAATATCTGAAAGACCACACATTGACCGTTGACACTACATTGAGGAGGAGGCTACTATCTAAAGCTAGGTGGTTTTACCTCCAAGATGGAATGTTATACAGAAAATCACACACAGGAAAGCCTTTGCGATGTCTGGTTGGTGACAAGATCAACGAGGTACTAGAGGCAACTAATAGCTCCGAACCTGTAGCCCATCAAGGACAACTAGCACTACTCAACCATATCCTACACTTAGGCTTCTACTGGCCAACCATGATGGAGGATACGCAGCGACATGTACGCAGATGTCATAAGTGCCAAGTCCATGGCGAAAGAACCCATAAACCTGCCAACAGTCTCCACCCAATCATCACACCCTGGCCTTTCCATACTTGGGGGGTAGACCTCATAGGCAAGATACACCCGCCTTCCAAAGGGTACTACTTCATTATAGTGGATATAGATTACTTCACCAAATGGGTAGAGGCCATACCCTTGCAACGAATCTGTGCAAAGAACATAGCCAATTTCCTAAGGCAAAACATAGTCCACAGACTCGGAGTCCCAATGCGGATACTAATAGACAATGGCATATCCATAAAAAACCAAGAAGTCCATGACCTCCTAGGGCAGTACAGTGCAAGATTAGGAACATCCACAACATATTACCCACAAGGAAACGGACAGGCAGAAGCCACAAACAAAACTTTACTCAAGATGTTAAGTAAAACAGTGGCCGATAACCAAAAGGACTGGGCATAGAAGTTGTTAGAAACCCTTTGGGCCTATTGCACCTCTATCAGAAAGAGAACACAGGTGATGCCCTACTCATTGGTGTACGGTCACGAAGCAGTACTCCCAGTAGAGATACGAGTCGTATCCGCCAGAGTAGAATTTGCGGTGGGCAAGAAAATCAGGCCAAAGGACATGGATTAGTTACTTGCAAACAAGCTCGAGGTAATCGATGAGATTAGAAACATAGCCTCACAAAAACAAAGCAAGTATAAATAGGCCCTAGCCACGAACTTCAACAGACATCTGAGACCCAGAAGCTTCAAAGAAGGAGATAAAGTACTAAAGACAGCGATCGATGTTAGGCAAGGCAAGTCCGTAGAAAAATTCGCCCCAACATGGGAAGGGTCATATTTGATAAAAAAGCCCATACTTCGGGTTACTAAGTATTAAAAACTATAGACACGGAAGAAGAGGATGAAACAATCAATGGTAATTGATTGAAACCCTACTTCGAGTAATTTTGTATTCCTGTAATTCCACCATTACATGTACCCATTTTATGAATAAATGTGCAATGTTTCAGTATACCTGCTTCCTTATTGAACTCTATTACTAATGTCTGTATCAACAACTCGCACATTTTGTGATAAAGTTTATTTCCTTTCATATGGTTCTTATTGCGATAAAGTTTCTTTCCTTTCATGTTTTTTTACGTAAAGCCTACACGCATCTATATACTGTGAAAGTAATTAAATGACCTAAATACTATAACTTGTTCAAATCAGCTCCCCACACTTGCATTCACTCCTGGCAACCCTGGGCAAGCCCTGGGAGTCCCAAGCACTGTCAAAGCCTTGGCAGTTCCAAGCACTCTCAAAACCCTAGTAGTACTAGGCACTTTCCAAGCCCTAGCAACCCCCAGCACAGTCAAAGCCCTTGCAGTCCCAGCCAGGCACTATCAAAGCCTGGTAGTCCCAAGCACTCTCAAAGCCCTGGCAGCCCTAGGTGCAGTCAATGCCTTAGCAGTCCCAGGCACTCTCAAAACCCTGTCAGTCCCAAGCACTCTCAAATCCCTGGCAGTCCCAGGCAAAATAAAAGCCTTGACAGTCCCAGGCACTCTAAAATCCCTAGCAGCCCCAAGAACAATCAAAGCCCTAGCAATCTCAAGCACTCTCAAAGCCCTGGCAATCCCAGGCACTCACAAAGCCCTAGCAGCCCCAGGCACAGTCAAAGCTCGGGCAGCCCCAAACACAGTTAAAGCCCTAGCACTCCCAAGCACTCTCATATCATGGTTGGTTCCACGATGCCACATGCCATGCAAAGGCCCTGGCAACCCCAGACGCAACCACACCTCCATGTAACCTTTGGGGGGCATTGCCGATAACAAGTATGATCTCTATCCAATTTGAAGTGATAGACACCCTGCATAAACCATGAATACAATGCTCGAATGGGGAGTAATAGCACCCTACATAACCCGACAACACCTCAGCACAACTTAACTTTTTTAATGCAATGCGATAAAGCTGACCACGCCTGTATCGATACTTGACTGCGATAAGGGCGAATGAGCCCATCCACTAGAAACAGTCAGACAATATTGCCCATAAACGTTTCCTATAAAATTCATGCAACACTGTGCAATTTTTGAAATGGTCTCTCCTTGCGACATCCAACACACTCGCACAAGAAGCCCAACATTATGGACACATGCAATTCCCTTCCCTTAGACTCCACTTATGATGTTTCTAATTTGCGATTAACGGCGGGAGGAATAATGATAGGATTTTATTTTCAAAGCACTATACACTACAAGATCTTAGATCCATATTAAGCTCAAATTATTTTTACGAAAAGCCAACAATTAACTCGCCTTGCCGTCGCAACGAAAAGAGACTCTATTACACACGAAAATGAATAAACAAGAAATTGAACCGACAATCACATCAAGATTAAAATCACTAATCAAACATTCATATTATATTACAAGACATCCCAGAAGGATCAATTACAATCTAGGGAAATTTAACATTCAGAACAAGCACTAATTATTTGGCCCACTCTTCCCGCATGGCAACAATGGTCTCCAACACTGAGCTAGTCTCCTCGAATTTTCTCAAATCCTCTAGCTCTGCTTCATACTCTACGAGGATCTTCTTCTGCCTTGCACATTCCTCCACCGGGTGGGTCATCACACGACTCATCAGCATAGCGATAGTATTCAGCATAGGCCACGACCTCGGGATGCATATTCTCCTCTTGCAACCACCCAACACGTATGGCGATTGAAGCAAATTGTGCCATTGAACTAGATACACTGCACTAGATGCCCTTACAGTCTCCCTAAACCGAAACTGGATCTACAACTGGGAAGTGTAGAGACGGGACGTCATGATTATCGCAATATTCCATAAGCTCCCACTGTATTTGAACCAGCTCTTCCTCGTAAGTCAACACATTAGGAGGAAAGACAATCTCAAGATCCATGTCCCCATCCCCCGACTGATGTTCCAAGCCACCAGAAACACAAAATTCCCCAATCGGGACCTCAGACTCAACAGAGTCATTAACCTCAGGCCCCGCATTAGTGTCTCCAAATTGGTCGTTCACGTCTCCAAGGACCCCAACCATTACGACGGAAGACTACGGCTCAACCGAAGCCCTACGCTCTGCATCTACGGGGGCTTCAGAGTTGACAATAGAGGCAACAGATGGCTCTGCACAACGCACTACCGTGTCCACGTCCACAGCCAGCTGACCTGCCTGACCCGCCTCTTGCACTACAACACCAAGAACGTTGAAATCACCCGCAATGTCCTCAACAACCCTCGAACCAAGAATGGGAGCTGCATTGACTGTAACTCCTTAGCCAAATGCCTAAAGAAGGGCGTATCTAGCACGCCAGGAGGATACACAGTGGAAGGTACCTGCAATAAAGTCAGATACAAATGGTTAGTCATGATAAGTTTGGATACGTGCAAGCCGGTAAAGCAGCCAACGAAGGACAAATAACACTTACTTCTCGGCCCGAATGACTGACCCCTAAAACATCCTTGTTGGGCTGAGCCTCATTGAAGTCCACCCGCTTAAAAAAAAAAAGACTGTTTAACAGTTAGTCCTCACAATGCATAACGAACATAAGAATTCAAAAATAAACGTACGCACAAAGTTAATCACCAAATTCACCTAACTAGGACTCCTGCTGACCGCTCCGAAGGAACCACCAAAACCTCTGTGTCTAGTTGAGCACCATCACTCTCCACAGACTGCAAGGATGACAAGCAAACAGTGTTAGTTTAGTCTTATCGCAGTGATACAATTTCAAAAAAAAAAATAGAATGTAGTAGCAGAATTCACATACCAAATCATATGCCCACTCAAAAACCTAACACAGGTAATCTTACCAACAGGCACTATCACTACCAGTTGCGCAGGCCCCACCACCAGCGAAGCTTCCCCGTCTGGAGGAGGTACTGGAGACTCCCGATCAACCTCCACTAGACACTCTTGAGCCCGTGATGAAGTCTCGCCCGAGCCAATAGAGTGTGCTGTAGGCCTTGGCGGATTTAAATGGGGTGCCCTCGCTGTCCTTTGCCTCTTCACAACGGGAGGGTGAACACACTCTTCCTCCTCCAAAACAAGCCCCTCTCTGTCGCGCTTAGCATTCTTCTTGTCCGGTGAATGCGAGAAAATGGGAGATGGCCCCCTATCCAGGTTAGCAGCGTGATCCTTTGGGTGTGCCAACACATGACGGAGGCGGAGGTTCACCCAAATAAGCTCTTGAAAATCTCCAAAGAGCGCACAAGGATACGCCAGCGAAGTGACTAACACCCCTCAACCCTAAAATAGCTAGGGGTGTCCAGGGTTCAGTTAACCGGACCATGGCCCTTTTTTGTAAACCAAACTGGTAGTACCAGTTTTTTCATTTTGCCAAACTGAAGCCGAACCAGTACCACCTGTTAACTGGTCTGCCGGTTTCGATTTTTGACGGGTTCGGTTCTTGGTTTTTTGGTTTTTTATATTTATAATATATTATATAAATATATGTAAAATATTATATTTATTGATAATAAATGATATATAATATGTTATAAATATTTTTAAAATATATAAAATATTTGTAAATAGATCATTATAAATATAATATAAGTATATATTTATATATAATAAATATATATTTATATAAAATATATAGAAAATATGTGACGTATATTAAAAATAACCAGCAATCGAACCGGTCCTTCGATTTTTCAAAAATTCTGAACCGAAACCAAATCGATCGATTCGGTTAACCGCATTTTTCAATTCGGTTTTCTCAGTTCGATTCGGTTTTTTGGTTTTTCGGTTTTTCATGGACTCCCTTAGAAATAGCCCACAATGGGGAGCCTTGATATGTCAAGAAAGGTGAGCTCATGGCGCCGAATCCAGAAAACATCTTCCTCCCAAGCCTTCAAAAACTGGGCACCAATATCATCGTACCTGAATTGGCGTAGCACTCGATATGGATGGTACACAACCAACTGTGTTTCGCCAAAGCGGTCAAGGTAGGCTACCACACAAGGCCAAACCACCAACCGCGCTATACCGGTAGAGGCACTCCTGACGTCCACAACACAATGCTGGTCACCACCCTCTAGAACAAACATGCCAATACAGAATGGCATAGCATGTGGAACAGCCTAAACATAGGGCCTCCAAGTGAAACCATCGAGTGAAGCAAGTCTTACATCGATGTTACTCATCTTGAAGTCCTTATGCCTGTCAGCTTGCAGCCAACGCTTCCCGTGGCACACATCGAACACCTTCTCTTCGAACGCGTCCCCTACCATGGTTTCCATAGTGACGTGCATAGGAGAAAACTCTCGAGGTGTGACACTAAGACTAAAACGTTCACACAAATACATCCACAAAAAGGGGGTGCAGATATAACTGGTATGGCACTTGCAGATGGGATCCATCATCTGGTGAATGGTATCATCCAACTGCTCATACAAATACCCCAGAAACATAGACGCTAGAGGCAGCTGATGACCACTGGCAGCCCAAAAAGCAAGAGGGACCAGAACAGTACGCAACCCATAATCAGGGAGACTAGGAAAAAGAAACCAGGAGGCCAAGCATAGAATATAGACGGCAAAGTGGCACTGGCTATCTGCTCCACGAACAATCACGTCCCTCCCACCACGGCATTCAAACGAATACTCCATCCAGTGTTCCAGTGGCAATTTCTCAAGGGCAGTAGTCTTGTCTATTCAGGCCTTAAACGATGCACCCTCAACAAGAAGCTGGTCACAGAGCTCCCTAAGATCATGAGGGATAGTCTCAATATGCTGGAGGTGATGAGCAGACATAGAACCCCCGACAGGCAACGCTAGCAATGCAACCACGTCTTCCACTGTGACCGTAAACTCCCCTAATGCGCCAACAAAAGTATGAGTATGGCAGCACCAGTGCTGCAAGAGGGGTTTCACATACTTTGCACCCTCCCAACCCCTCAACCCAATATAGCAATCCACAAAACGAAGAAGACCGGCATCCTGTAGCATCCTACAGTACATAAGGTTTTCCAGCATGAATTGTGTCCAAGCACTATAACTGTTCAGGGACCTCGAGCTATCAGTCCTAGGCTCTTGGCACTTGTAGGGCACCAACAAATTCATTCGGCCACAAAGACACATCAACTCAGTGGCGTTAATGACATCGAATGAACCACCTTTGCCCCTATAAAGCAGCATTGGGGGCCAAATCCCTTTCCCCCATTAGCCATCGCAGTTGCCTCCCTCTCCACCAAAAGTTCTATGGTATCGACTTCCCTAACAAAATCAGGGAAGGGACATTTGATCTTCTTTTCCACCTTCTTCCCAGTTTTCTTCTCTGACCTTTGTTGATGAGGAGCCATTACAAGAAAAGAGAACAAAGATGGTGTTGAGATAGAATTGAAAACACACCTAGAGCGACAAAGATACGGATACAGGAGCAACCAGAATATAGACCCGATGCGTTGCGCCCTACATAGCACTTATAGGCAATCAACACACACTCAGAATACTAAACAGCGCTGAAGAAGACAAACAGATGCCAACACGAGCCCTAAATGATGCTTAGTGAAAAAGCAATCAAAAGAATTTTACCGACATACCCCCTAAAGGCGGGACAGAACGACGCATTAATGTAAACACAGCACCACATCAGCAACCATCACTCTAAATACTAGACATCAAATCATGTCAAACGCATGACATTTATTACGGCAAGAAAAACAAGAAAAATAATAACCATAACCGCTACGCGGTCATCACCTAATTACCCCCCCCCCTTCTACCAATGGTCAGGGGGGCTGCAATCCAAAAACACCACACAAACCCGGCCATTACCAAAAATGCCAGCACACACTACAATCCCATACACTCTTTCGCTACCCCCTCCCCGTCGGCGGCCATGGGGGGCTGAAATACGAGAACTCAGCACTAGCTTGCCAGGAGGGAGCACCTCACACAGTAATTCCTAGTGTCTTTTACTAATTTCCTTCCCATCACTGGTCAAGGGGGCTGAAATACACAAATAGGGCGTAGTAATAGCATTGACCATTGATGTGAAGCAAATTACCAAAAGACAAGGGGGCAAAGCCATGGAACAAAAGACATCACCACCACAAACATAGTGCATGCAAGATCCGTACAGAGCTACAAAACAGGGAAAACCCCCAGACCCAACGCCACAAGCGAGCTTGATACAAAACCCAAAAATGGGAGGACAAGGTGCTTATCGATAAGCTCCCACTTAATGATAACTAGGAGGGCTAATGTAGGTATACAATGTTCGCTCAGACCCTCAGAGAACATCAAACATCAAAACTAACACCACAAAGTCGCGTGTGAGCAACCCACAGTCAACCCTCATGTTGTGATGAACCTGCAATGCACCACAAACTTTACGATGAACTCACAACTCGTATTGCAAAACTACGGTAAACCTGTAGTTCACCGACCCACTTGTAACCCAAACCGAGAGAAGCCCGGACCGAGCCCATGGCGAGGCCCCGTGTGCCTAGAGCCACGTGGAACCAACAACATCAAAAGACATAGCGAGATGCCACATGGGGTCAACAAGACATCGCCCCCCCCCCCCCCCAAGCAGTGATGTCATTAACACCACGTCAATTAAGATAAATCACGCAAGAGGTAGTAGCACACGTGACTAATGAGGGGTCTTGAGGAGAAGGATAGCCGATCTTCAGGAAAATCCTCATGAGGCACATGGCAAAACCCCAATGGTGCACTTAATGATTGACAACAAAATCCAATATTACCTTTCCCTATACGACAAGTACCCTTATCTCCTACCTTTTAGGATCTCGGGATCTCCCCCATAAATAGAGATCCTCCCCGTACTGGGACTCACTCAACATTCTACATCCAGCACCCGAGCACTCTTTCGCTTTACCCTACCCTAACATCCTTAGCCTAAAAGATAATTTCCCTACTCACCGGCCTCCCTCTATCTTTCAAAGAGACCGCTCCCATCCAAGCCTTACCCCCACCTACACAACCAAATGATGACGGTAGGGGAGGTGGTGCTCCCTCATCTCTTCTTCTGGGGCCAAATCCATGCCTGTGTTACTTCTTCTCTAGTGCATAACTGTCCTACTGCCAGTGCTAGAATTGCTTTACCATGCTTGCTTGCTACGTTGAAGGGAGAGTATCCACGGTGCTAATCGTCCTCATTTTGATGTTGATCTTAAAAGCCAACCTCATTTTGCATAAGCATGCTCTATGAGTTCTTTCTTTATAACTCTCTAATTCAACATGGAATGCATCGCCCTCTAAAATCACATAACATAGTCAAATATGTTCAGGTTATGGTTGAGCTATCCACAGACGCCACCTGCCAGGCTCCACGGCCATCTTATCTCTCCAACCACGTCAGCACCACGTGGAATAGATAAGCGTGACCAAGAAGGAGAGTCCTACATGGATAGGGAAGGTAACTCCGTCGGGGAAGAGGACTTATCCCAAAGACCTCAGCGGGCTACCTCATCCCAACAACCCTGGAAGCCTCATCCAAAAAGGACATGGATCTTTGGCTATAAATAGGTAACCTCCACTCAGGGTAAGGGACTTTTGGATCCTTAGACTTTTACTTTGCCTCTTCTGCTCAAACCAGCGTTGTTCTTACCTGCTCGGTCCGACCTCATACACTTCTTTTCATTGACTTGAGCGTCGGAGTGTCTACCCAGGGAGAAACTCCTCGAGCCTCTAATCTTCTTTCTTGATTTCAGATCTTGGTGCACAGTTTTGTCTTTCCACCTCAGTTTCACAAGTTGGTAGGATTATCTTACTGCGATCTTGGTTCAAGACACCTCAGGTCAGATAGCATCAAATTGGCACTGTCTGTGGGGACCTTGCTAGTGTAGTAGATCGGCATCTGTGTTTGACCTTCCTCCTTTACCAAGACCGAGCTGACCACTTCGTCTCCAGCCAACAGGTAGAGTAGGAATAAATATCCTAGGCTCGGCTTTGTGAGTAGAGGTGGCGAACTCAAGTACCATTTCAGCTCTTGGAAGGACCATTCACATTCCTCGGTCCACTAGAAGTCTTTTACCTTTTTTAGCGCTTTAAGGAAGGACAAGCACTGGTCCACAGACTTCGACATGAATCTAATGAGCACGGCTATCCATATCGTCCACGTAAGCCTCCACATTTTGGTCGAGTTGATCCTTGAAATCTGATTCACTAGTCGTTGGTAGGTAGCACCAGTGTTCTTTACACCAAAGGGCATTACCTTGTAGCAAAATAGTCCCCAATCGGTGATGAACGTTGTTTTCTCCTAGTCGTCTAGGTGCATCTAGATTTGGTGATAGCCTAAGAATGTGTCCATGAAGCTCAAGACTTCATGCTCCGTCGTTGCAACGACGAGCTGGTCAATCCTCGAAAGGGGGAAGCTATATTTAGGACAGACCCTGTACAAGTCGACAAAGTCAATACAGATCCTCCACTTTCCATTAGTCTTCCTGACCATCACCACATTCACCATCCAGTTCAGGTAGGTAACTTCTCGGATGAAGCTGACGTCGAACAATTTCTAGACTTCCTTATTGATCACCTGCCACCATTCTAGGGCGAAACTCCTCTTCTTCTACCTGATGGGTCGGTAGCGTAGGTCGGCGTTTAGGCAGTGGGTGATGACTTTGGTGTCAATCCCCAGCATATCTGCCACCAAACAGGCAAACACGTTGGCGTTGTCCTTCAGTAGCTGCATTATGTCATCCCGAAGAAGGTCTTCCAGAATGGATCCAACCTAGACCATTTTCTCGGGGTCTTCATCAGAGAGAGGTACTTAGGTGAGGTCTTCCTTGGGCTGGTCGAGTTGTGTTCACAGCTTGTCTCTTTTGTCCATGTTCTCTGTGCTAAGAATCTCAGTGGTGTGGGGCCTTCCTTGGTAGGCTAGCAGTTCTTTGGTTCCCATGAGCCATGCCCACTCTGTATGGGGTCGGGAACTTCATGACCAAGAGGTACGTGGAAACTAAATTCCATAGAGCATTCGAGGTCAACCAACCGAGGATGGCATTATAGGGAGAAAGGACTCAAACGACAATGAAGTTGACCGTTGTTGTGGTGGTGATGTCGTCGTCGCCTATCAGCAATGGTAGGGTGATCTTCCCCCAAGGCATAAGGAAGTCCTCGAAGAAGCCCACCAAAGGAGTTTTGACCGGAGTGAGACCTGATGTCGAGTTGTTCAAAGGCTTCTTCGAAGAGGATATCAGTCGAGCTCCCTATGTCTACCAAGATGCGTCAGACTTTGAAGTTAGCCACTTCGATAGTTATCACGAGGGCATCATCATGTGGAGTCTGGACCCCCCTAAGATCATCTTTGGTGAAGGTGATCGGATCATCATGCCGCCATCTTTTGTGTTCCCTGTCTTCAACTTGATGTAACCATGCATATGCCTTGTGAGTCGAGTAGATCTCCCCCAGTAGCCATTCTACTTGAGATGCCCGCAATGACTCCTACTGGGGGAGCTCGGGCTGGTGATGCATCAGGCTGAAGTGCTTCCTCCTTTGGCTTATGCTCCTTAATGTCTACGAACCCACTAAGGTATCCTTGTCGGACAAGGTCCTCCAAGTGGTGGCGTAGGTTGCGGCAACTCTCCGTCTTATGGTTGTGGTCTCAATGGAAGTCATAATATTTGTCTCAACTTCTTTTGTTGTTTTGGGACTTCACCTTCTTGGACCATCTGATAAAGCTACAATCGCGGATCTATATAAGTATCTCGGACCGAGGTGCGCTCAAGGGAGTGAAGTTCCTATACATTGGAGGTGGGGTCCTCAGTCTTCGATCAGATCATCGGTCTTGTCTTTTGCTTTCTTAGTCTGGCCTACGCTCATCGTGGTCCCTTCTCTTCCGGTCTTTTGCTCTTCCTCGCTCCTTTGCAATGCTTGCGCTTCCTCGACATTCATGTACTTTTGTGCATGCTTCATGAGTGTCGTCAGGTTGGGAGGAGGGTTCTTCTGTAACGAGAAGTTGAACACAGAGGAGCGTAGGATGCGCATGATGGCTGTCGTATCTACAGACTGGTCCAAGCCTCGAACTTGTAGGGCCTCAGCGTTAGACCTTGCTAAGCCCTCTCTAAGTGTTTCTCCCTTCCTCTGACACACCTGCATGAGGCTTGTCGAAGTCTTCTAATGTCTCTGGTTGGTTGTGAACTACGCCAAGAATTGGGTCTCCAGTTGTTCCCAAGAAGATATGGACCGCAGAGGAAGGGAGGCATACCAGTTCCTAGCGACTCCGTGGAGGGTGGCGACGAAGGCTTTGCACATCAATCCTTCAAACGAGTCGTGTAGCATCATCACGGCCTTGAACCCTTCAACATAATCGTTAGGATCTAAGGCTCTATCGTTCTTCTTGAATTATGGAGGTCACCAACCAGCCGGCAGGAGTTCATCTATGATTTCTTGGATGAAGACTTGTTCCTTCGTAAGCTAGTTGTGGTTTTCTGTGGGTCGAGCCGTTAGAGGAGCCGCACTTCTGTTTGCTTGGCTACATTCCAGTTCGGCCAAGCATTCTCTTAATTCCTTGATTTTGGCATCTCTGTCAGTTAGGACCGCGCCTACGGACCTTTCTCCTTTTGGTATTGCAGGCTGATCTTGGACCAAGCTGGATTCGGCTATCAAGATCGGTGGTTGTGGTGAACGCTGGTTGAGCCATTTTTTGCTGGAATCTGGGTGTAACGATGTGACTTTGCTATGAACATCGTGTGTGTGGGACCGGATTGGAGAGTCTGGCCTTCTTGATCATTGTTGTCTTTCTTGGTCAGACTGAACCCTTTACTTGTTTGGGTGGCTCTTTTTGGGGTTCTTAGTGCAAGGATCAGCCATAGTAAGCACTTATGTGGTAGGGCAAATGGCTTGGGAGAATTGGGTTGGCTGTCCCAGCATCTCTATCATTGCAAGAATTTGGTCGACCTTCTGTTGCATCACCTGAAATTGTGCAAGATCTATAGTGGCTTGCCATTGGGGCTCTCGAGGTGGAGAGCTACAGTGAGAATAGGATCCCCAAGATGGGGATCGGGCTCCATAGCAGTTGGATGTGTTTCTTGGCATGGTTTTCTTGATTGCATGGAAAGGGGTTTGGAAAATGGCTTTTTGTGCATATCCTATGGTCATGGTTTTCTTCTCCAGCTCTTTGTTCTATATTGCATAGATCTACCATATTCATGCACCTCTCTAGGGTGAACCACTTGGTAAGAAATTTTTCCACCGGATCGTTCTAGGAATCAGTCCCTCCCATTTTAGACTCATAAACCAAGAGTAGGTTGGGGATGTTAGAGACTTGGAGAACTCTCTTACTTTGATATCTTTGTCCAAAGCGAAGGCACCCATAGAGTCTTTGAATTTGCTGATGTGTTCACAAGGGTTGCTACCCTGTTTATTGTACGGGGTCCACTGTTGAGGAGGGGTATAGCCAACCGGGTGGGGTTTATTCAAGATATGGTTGGAGAAGGGCTTTTTAAGGAGTTTGAAGGTTTTGGCTCAGGTCTAGTTAGCTTTGATAAGGCTTTGAACATATTCATGAAGCTTGGTCTGAATTACTAGAGATTTAGAGGGGTCGTTGGCTTTCTTGGCCATGTAGGGTTGTTGTACTAGGGTAGGAATGACAAACAATGGCTCTTCGGCATACAGGGGTTTGTAGCATGATTTTTAAAAATGAACCAGTGATCGAACCGGTCCCGAACGGCCAGCCTGTTCTGACAAAAAAATTAAAAAATTGGAAAACGGTCAAAACCGTTTGAGCGATTAACCGGCCAGTTCAGTGGTTTGCTGACCAAAATCAATGGTTTTAGGGAAAAAAAGCGTTGTAGGGTGGTGGGGTTTGATAAGTTGGGTTAGAGAAAGCAATTGCAGGACCTTGTGGTGCCAGTGCTAATCTAGTGTGCCCCTGAGGAGGTATCCAGGCAGAAAACTGAGGTTGGTGGTGGTTGATGGTGAATAGGTGGAGGAGGTAGGTTTTGAGGGCGGCTGAGTTGCTTATATCAACATCTCTTTAATTTCCACTTGTTGTAGTTCTAGGGTGTCGATGCAATCCACCTTATAGAGGCTGGCTAGTATTATATCCAGCCTATTCTCAATCCTAGCAACACAATCATTAAGATTGTAAATTTTGTGAGCAAGGATCTCTAGTTCTCTATAACTCTTGTAGCCTTCCTGTTTTTGCTCTTGTTTGGTTGGACCATCTCTTTGTTCTCAATAGGATCTTTATGAATGAAAGTGAGGTTAATTCTTCTAGTTGCCATTTTTGTGATCAACAAAGAACCAATGATTTTAATATAAACAGGGAGGTAAGGCAACAGTGTAGGTCTTCTTCAAGGAAGATGGATGATGGATAGCTTTGTGAGGGAGGAAGGATGGTAGAGTGAAGCTAGAAGAGAGAAACAAATGAAGGGATGAGAGATCCATCGTATGGACTTCCAAATCTTGTGGAATAAGGGGGCGGATTTCAAAATTTTTTCTCTCCCTTCAACTGGGAATCGCATTCCCTATTTAGAAAATCATATTTTCAATGATCAATCTTGAACCATAAACTGAACCAGATCTGAACCAAAAAGAGTAGGAGAGGGTTATACCTGATACAGAGAAACAATCTATCCCAACGAAGGTGTTCACGCCCAAGGAAGGATCCAAAGACTGCTCCCACTGAAGATGGCGCAGTGCAGGATGGAGCAGAATCAACAGTATTCTTCTCCAAGAATTCTGTCATTCACAGGAAACAGCAGGATGGCACGTGAGCACAACTTCCTATCAATTCTTTCTCAAAGAACTGATGCCAAGATCGAATCTTGACTTCTCCCACAACGGGAGATCGAACTGGATGTCTGGCGGCTACAGGATGGAGGCGGCAAGAAAGATCTTTGCAGGGATTGCATAAATCTTTCTTCTGTGATTTCATCTCTAAAGAGGATGTGAGTATGTCTTCTAAAGGTTGCCGCCCCCCCCTTATTTGTAACCCCAAAGGATCAGCTCCTAATCTAATTACGAGTTGCTGATTTGGATCAAAACATCTCTTTAGGTGATAAGGATAAACCCTTATCTTATCTGCAGATTGGATCAACCTTGTCCTAATCTTATTAGAAGGTTTCCAGATCCAAATCACATTTAGATCTGGACTCTCTGAGTGGATAGGGTTAAGTCCCTATCCTATCTGCTGATCCATCTCAGAATTTGTCCATATTTAACTTATTAAATAAGTCTAGTTCGAAATAGGCTTTATGCCCATTAAGTTTATGATCTCACTTAACCTTCCTAATTGCTGTCCAGTTGGGCTTCCTTGTATGGCGTGGGACCCAAGCATTGATCTACACATCAGCCACATGGGTTCAGCCCAGCCTTTGTCACAAGGCCTGGCCGAATACACTGCTATGGATAGTGCACCCCCTGAAACCCATCAAATGGGCTCTATGGGCCCAACACTTACCCTAAGTGGTACTTGGGCCAAACCACCTTGTAACACCCAAGGACTGTGGGCAGATGCAAGATTAGCCCATCAAGTATTACCCTCAATGGTCTTATACTTAACCTCTCAGCCCATAATGATCAAACACTGCCCGACAAGAGGACCTCTCCCTCGGTTGCAAGGAACAGTGTTGCACTCTCTACTTATATGGATCCCAGGAATTAAAACATTTTGCAAACATTTTAGAAATCATAATATATATACTTTTATATCTCATATAAAATATATTTTGCAAAAAACAAATCTCAACGATTGAAATCGGTTGCCGGCAGTCTTGGTTTCCATCAGTGAGAGTGCATCTCCGATCATTACCTTTGTCCGACAAAGGGGCTGATCCTGTCACTATGATCACCCACTCAAATGAATTCTCAGACTGTCCCAACATACCCTGGTTTTGACCCCCGCTAAGGATCTCACTGATTGGTACATCAAAGACAGCCCAATCCAACACCTAGTGTAGTATCATAATCGAGTCTAGGGGTCAGATGCAACTTTCCAGTTTTGCCCATTAATCTCTAAGGTCCAGGGCAATACTAGAAATCTGGTTCAGTTCAAAGATTCAATTAATCATACATTGTGTGTGCCTAGGGTCTCACCCTGGCAGTTGAGACTGGCCACCCCAACCGACTTTGTCGCAGTGTCAACCTTATCAGGATAGGTCTCCCTAGACCAACCCACTGACTACGAACATTCTAAATTAACACGAGTCTCATTAAATGTCCAGTTTAAGGGTATTACACAGAAACATACCAAGAGAACATGAATCAAATATGCACTTTTATTCATTTACAATAAACTCATAAAGTACATCATTCTGATTGAAGCTAAGGGCATACAAAACTGTCTAACAACAAAGTCGAGCAAGGCTCTTGTAAGGGATTGGTATTGGATACCTAAGGAGAGTTTTCGATCTCCTCTATCTTAGAGGACAACTTTTCTTGATAGAAGGTGAGAAAAGAGATTTTCTTCAAATAGGAAAGTCTATTCGTTTGTTAATTTTAGGGCATAAGGTTCATGAATAGAGTTTCGTCATGTGTCATCGTGAAGATTGCGGGATCAGAGCTCCTGTCCTTTTCCATGGGCTAAATCCATGTACTTACACATTGATTTTTATCTTGATTTTGTTTCTGATTTTATTTTACTTCAAACAGAATTTGCACTGCTGTACTCCCTTCTTTTTGCATCAGTACAAGTGAAATTTCACTGCAATTTTTTTTTTTTGAATTAAAACATCTTTAATCTATCTAGGGCTAGATGTGGTCTATCACCACAATAATGTAGACGTCTCCATATCCAGCATCTTGTAGTCGTAACCATGGTTTTCAAAACCGTTTTCGTTTTTCCCTAAAATCATTTTTTTCTCAAAACCATTGATTTTGGTCAGTAAACCGCTGAACTGGCCGGTTAATCGTTCAAATCGTTTAAACGGTTTTGACCATTTTTTAATCCTTTTTTAAAATTTTTTATTTTTTTTGTCAATACGGGCCGACCATTTGGATTGGATGATCGGCCCGTTCGACCCAGTAACCGGACCCCTAACCGGTTCGGTCGCCAGGTCAGTTTTAAAAATTATAGTCGTAACTGCTGGAATTAATGTGAATGGTCCCTAGAATGTTTAACCTATTAACAAATTTTAGGCCCCACTTGGTTCACGGGAATATGGGTCTCAAATCGGAATTGGAATGGACTATTTCGATTCCAACTGTTTGGTTGAGTGGGAATCAGAATCCCATTCCTATTCCTACTAGAATGGCATTCCCCCATTTGAGGGAATGACTATTCTCTGCCCCTTCCTTGAAAATGAAATCTCATTCCTGCTGATTTCAATTCCCATTCTTATTCTTGTATGAACTCTAAACCAAACAGAATATGATAATATATCATTCCAATTCTAATTTCGGATGCAAACCAAATGGACCCTTAGAACCAGCGAGTCTCCATTGCGTCATCCATACCCAGTATTGCACCCTTTGAATTTGTAACATGTGGCTATTTGTTAATCCTACCATCCTAATAAGGGTGTCAAATGGACTGGATTTAGCCCAACCCGATCCAGTCCAATGTGAGTCTATTACAAATGGACCTGGTCCATTTAATGGACCAGGTCCAATCCAATCAAATGAATAATTTGGACCATTTGGACCGGTCCAATTCAATGTTCAGACCATCCAATTTATTCAAATTCATTTTAATTTAGACTGGTTTCAACCCAAACATGGTCCATTGACACTTATATTCTTATCTTATATCAATGGATTAGATATTGGCTTAATCCAATCAAATCCAATATAGATTTATTACGGACAGATCAGGTCCAGTCCAACCTAATAAATATTTTGGACAGGATTGATCCAATCCACTATACCTTTTTGGTCCGTCCAATCCATCCAAATTGATTTTGGACTGATGGGGTCCAATCCAAAACCGGTCCATCGACACCCTTACATCCTTGATCCTTCTATGCGCCTTACAGGAAGTAGTCCCCAAATATATGCAAGATAATGCCCACAAGTGCATTGCTTTCTAGTTTTCTGGCTTGGACAGAATCTAGGTCCTAATACAGCCCAAGCCACTTTACTCAACCTTTTTCTGATAAAAGGTTTGTGTGCTTGGGGCCTTGGGCCAAGCCCAGTAAGTCATACAGAACGAATCAACCATCAAGATGGAATCTGAAGGCTATACTTCTGCTTTAGTGGTGGGACCCATTCGTGCGTAACAATTGAAAATAGTGCACACAACTAGATATTCGTGTGGGATCAGATCAACATCAAAGGGACAAAACATCAAGGCATCTGGTATCCCTTGCTTGAGCAGAATTCAAAGGACTCTTTTCAACTTTAGCGATAAAGCTTGGTTGTATAGATGGGATGCTTTAGACCCATTTTGCTTGTGTCGTATGATGAAATCAAATCAGTCCCCACATCTTTCGATGATAATACCAGAAATGATAATGTTATCATCCAAAGATATTCCTAATGCAGGACGAAAATGCACTGTGGAACGGTATGGGAGGCAATATTTGAACTCAATAAAAATTCCCCACTTTATGATCCTCCTCAGATTTGTACTTCACCGGACTACTTGGTTTTGGTTGCGTTTGCGTAAGCTTTTCATATGCTGCCATTGTCATGTATAAGAATATTCTTGGTGGGTCTAAACCCTTCGATTCCTATTATAGTCTTACCTATCAAACACTCCTTTCTTATTTTGCTTTTGTACAATTGCACTTGCTTTTTAGTAAGCATGCAATGGAGTAATCAGTAGCCTGTTCAAAGAACCAGGGTTTTAATTAGTTTCCAAAAAGAAATAGTCACTTTAAATCCTCAGTTTTAATCACCTTTTTCTTATAGTATATACAGTTAGAGGTGTCAATTGGACCAGATTTAGCCTAATCTGATCCGGTCCAATATGAGTCCATTATAGATGAATCAGGTCCAATCTAATGAATACTCTGAACCATTTTGAATCAGTCCAATTCAATGTCTGAATCTCCCAACTTGTTCAAATTAGTTTTAATTTAGATTTGTGTCAACCCAAATCTGGTCCATTGACACCCGTATTCTAATCTTCTATCAATGATTCAGATATTGGTTCAATTCAACCCAATCTAATATGAATCCATTACGGATGGACCAGGTCCAATCCAATAAATACCTTGGACCATGAAATCTGAGATTGGTCCAATTCAATGTCATATTGGTCCATCCAATCCATCTCGATTGGGTTTGATTCAGACGGGTCCAATCCAAACCCAGTTCATTGATAGACCTATACAGTATTCCACTCTCAAGTCTCAACTTGCTAAAAGACAAAGAATGCTGAGTTCATTCAACTGTTGGGTTCCTGACTCCCATAGTCCCATGCACCCCATGCAATTCAATCAACACTCTCAGAATAAACCAACTCTAGTAATAGAATGGCTCCTGAGAGCGAAGTTTCCTCTTCCACCAAGAACTTAGAGTCTGAGACAACCCAACAAGTCTTTCTTGTGTTCTACTTTACAATGTCAATGCAAACTATTCCTATTAATGAAACAATAAGACAGGAAAGAGAGAACAAGAGTAGTAATAGTGTGATACCAACTTTTTGCTTCATGTATAAGGAGATTAGGGATACTTTCTAATAAGGATAGGATGTACTTTATGTTCAGTTTGAAAGAAGTACAAATACAAATATGTAAATGCTCAATTTGGAAGGAATAGAAATACAAAAATATACAGTACAAATACATATAAAATACATAGTTTTGCACTCTATATATTTACATTTGTACTCCTTCCAAATTGAGCCTTAACAACACTTGGGGCACTGAAGACCAAAAATGAAAAATCTCCCCGAAACAAGCATTTCAAATTTTGTACCCGTTTGTCTTTGTTCTTTGCTTGGTGAATGGTGACCTTGATTGGCAAAATAGTCCTTCGCCTACTTGCTTTAATTTATCCATGCATAAGTTCAAATTTGATTGTTCAGAGAGAAACAGAAAGTACATCAAGTAGAATCGACCAAAAATAAAAAAACAACCATAAACTATCACTTCACTAACAGACAAAGCAAAGGAAATGGAGATTACCCCTTCAGTCAACCAAGCAATTAACCCTTTTTTTTTGGAGGATTTGTTCTAGCTGCCAAGGCGGAGACAATAACGATACTTTAAAGTCTTTAATGTCTACAGCCATTGGAACTCATTGATGCTGCGACGGGTGCAGCCTCGTTAGCTTCCTTCAAGTTCAACAAGACAGATTTTGAGCGGAATTTTAACAGATGAAAATGTCCTTAACGCTGTGTTTGGTTGCAGTGCAATTTTATTTGTACTAGTATAAATGTATAGAAGTGTAAATGAAAAGAAAGAATATGCAATTTCTTGGTTAATTTTGTTTTGCGTTTTATTTTATTTTTTTTTCATGTCTTAATTCACTTCATTTATACTGAAATCAAATAAAATAAGTTAAAATTTGAAACAAAAATAGATCAGAATTACACTCAAATCATTTGCACTGTCATAATTTTGCATCAGTGCAAATTTATTTGCATTGCAACCAAACACAGCCTACATAATAAAAATATGTCTTATTGGTCCATTCAATCCGTTTAAATGGATTTTGATTTGAACAGAATCCAACTCAAAACCGGTCCATTGACACCCCTACTGAAGAATGCCTTCTTTATAAGAGCTTAAGTTTTGGTAGTGTCACTTTAGCTGAGATGCTTTGGAGAAAGCTTTCAGAAGAAAAGCCATGCAATTGGAGTTCACATTGGCCTCCCACGGAGTGTGCCCCACATGCACACCTCAGCGTGTATTGGAAAAATTTAATACACGGTTGGGATGTTCAGTGAGATGTTTGTGGGGCGCGTTCTGTGGGAATGCAGATTTGAATTCATGTAATTGGTTAAACAATATACAGATATTAAAGATATACCCTGATTTTTAATGAAAAACAAATTGCTTATAGGCTTTTCAAATGGACCATCTTGCTTAAAGCCCAAAGCAGCTTAGTGAAAGCCCCATCTCCATTCTCCCCATAAGTTAGCCTCCCTCTAAGATGACAGCAATGGAGTGGGTTTAGGGGAGGGTTTTGAAAATCCTAGACCCTATCTGTTTCCTTAGACCTCCCAATCTGTATCCTTCTCAAAACCCGTAACAGGTTGGATTTTCAGAATTCAAACCTTCTTCGCACATGAAAATGCAAAACCGTCCCCAACTATACCCTCCTTGCATTTGAAAGTGCAATGGGTCATATTGGCAGGTGAGGTTTAGAACCTGCATCTAATTTCTTATAATTTCATATTATATATAAGTAATAAGTAAAATTGCATGAACAAATATCAAATTTCCTAATTATTTTATTAAACATGTAAGAAATATATAAATTATCAATTATCCTTTACACAAAATTCAAAATACTAATGCATTTAACACCTAGTACATAAGTTTATATGCCTTCCAACAATACTTGAATCAGAGAGAGTCATGCTTAGCCTAATATACCAATACGCATTTAACACCTAGTACATAAGTTTATATGCCTTCCAACAATACTTGAATCAGAGAGAGTCATGCTTAGCCTAATATACCAATACCCTACCCATAGCTATATATGGGTTGTAAAATCCCAAAACCTGTCCCCACCCCAAAATCCATTTTTAAGAAATTCCAACACTTGGTACAATACTATAGCTTCCTTCAATTAATATTATTTAATTTTATTGTTTTTATGTTTCTTTTAATCAGCTGGGATTCTTTAAAACTAATAGCCGAATTTATGGAATAGTATAACAATTTCAACAAGAGGATACGCATTGTTCACAATTTGCAAGTGAAGTAATCTACTTTTATTTCAGAATAATTGGAATATAAAAATTATCTGAAAAAGCTAGTGTTTCCATTGAAAAGATGACCATTTTGTTTGATCTCCTTTTTACTTCATTCCAATGTTTTCGAACAGCCATTGATCTAAACGGTTGGACCGTTTAGTCTGAGAACTGTCCATATAACTGATTTTGTTTTACCCCAAATTCAATCCCTAGCCAAAATTTATTGAATTGGTCAACGATCTATTGACCCAGGCAGTTGAACCATCGCCTCGTTCAATGGTTTTTGACCATTTTATTTTAATTATTTGTTATTTTTTTTGTCAGAATAGACCATCCATTCCAACCGAATGATCAAGCTGTCAACCCAAAAACCAGTGGCCAAAACGATTCTAATTCCAAATCAATTTTTAAAACATTGCTTCATTTCATGTATATATCACAATAGAAATTGCCATGATATGTAAGTGACTCATAGATGTGGAACAGTCCATCCCTGATTCATAAATCCACTAATTAATATGCAATTACTGAAAACAATAAAAGGATCAATTCGAGTGACTTTCCTAGATATAATTTTTTTATTATATTTTGTTATGTGTAAGTAATAAACATATAAAATAATATGACCAAGCATCAAAATTTATAATTATTTGATTAAAACATGTAAAAATACATAAACTATTAATTATATTTCACAAAATTCAAAATATTATTAAATTTAATACCTAATACATAAGTTTACATGCCTTACAAGTATGTACAAGTTGGGGAAGGTCGGGTTTAGCCTAATACTATACTTTATTCGTACATGTATGGATTGTAAAGTCCCAAAACCCATATCCACCCTAAAATATATTTTTCAAGTTAAAAAGAAAAAAAAAAACGCCCCATTGAGATGAGTAGGGGTAGGTACCTGCCGGATAGGGTAAAAATTGCCATCCATATGTGCATATTAAAACTTAATACAAACCAAAAGAAAAAACCATGTACTATATTATGTATACAAGGCCTGAAAAGTGTAATATAAGGCAGGAAATAAAAAGGGGAAAAGTTAATCAATAAAAAAGCGATTAGCATTGGCCAACTTTGCGGTATTCTTTTTTCAGTAAATACTAGGCTTCATTGATAAAATTAGTTTTTAGGATAAATGAGACGATCTCCTAAGTAGATAAATAATTTGCTCACAAGAGGAAAATATTTATTAAACATAATGGAATAAATTCATGTCAATATTGACTTTTTATCTAATTAAATATTACCCAAAAAAATATTTATTGAATAAATGCAATTACATCGGTGGCCCCACCTCCTCCTACCATGATGCAATCATGATATCCATCCCTAGCTAGCCCAATAGCATCTTGACCTTGCCCTGATGATTCCCACAACCGTATGGCCGTAATAATGTATATTAAAAGATAAAATAAAAAGCTAAACCAGCGTTAATGCTCCTGCCTGTAGCTGTAGGAGTGTAGGCCCTCCTGATGTTGGAGTAACCTTATTAACAAGAATATGCACAGCACAGCAACAGACTGAATGCTTTGGTTCGTGATGTCCAACGATCCAATGTCCCCTCTATCGATTTCAAGTTAGTGTGTTAGCTGGTTGAGGTTATATACCAATAATACTCCAAACAATTCGACCACGTTGCTCCATCATTACCAGTAGAGTTAGTTTTGCTGGGATATCTGCATCTGACACCTGGCAAAACAAGATATGTCTTCTGTCCTCCATCTTCTCTTTTTCTTTTTTTTTAATTTTCAATTTGAAAACATTAAAAAATTGTACAGAAAAGCAGGGAGGCTGCTGGAGGAGGCTTTCCATGGGCCAATACTAAAAAGAAAGGGTCATTTATTAAAATACTCTCTATAATTTTATTAATTTATTAAAACTTATCTTATAATTTGTATTTTATTAAAATATCTCTTACAATTTACAATCAATTTATTTAATCAACTTTTCATTAGATGAAAATAGAAAATGACAATTTTAATCCTAATATTCATTCAAATAAATTTAATCAAAAGAAATTAAAAACAAAAATGTCATTTTTGTCCCTAGTAAAACATGGGCAATCATTCTATTTTTTTTTATTTGGTCAATTTTGTTTCTATACAAAAAGTGTTACAGGTACTTTTGGAATAAACAATTATGGATCTAAAATCTTAAAATTTTTCACTCAGTTTAGGGGTACTTTTGGAATAAACAACCATGAGTCCATGCCCTTGAACATTTTTTAATTACTTTAGGTGATCATGTTCAGATGGCAAAACAAATAGTTCTTAAAATGAAAGGTCGATTAAATAAATAAGTTACAAATTATAAGGGGTATTTTAGTAAAATACATACTATATGATAAGTTTACATAAATCTATAAAATTATAGGAGGTGTTCCAATAAATGACCCAAAATGAAACTCCACAAGATGGATAGAAAAAGAGTGGATTGGCCACATAAGCCGCTGACATGGCAAAAAAACAAGGCCTTTTTTATTTCTAATTTCTAACTATACAAAAAACACTAATGCCAAAGTAAAATAATACCCTGCAGGTTTATTCCAACTTCACAGCCACTAGAGCAAAAGGCCAAAAGCACAAATGGGGGCTCATCCGACCGAATACTTAATACTGCTGGGAAAATGTAACTCTGACACGTAGCACAATTGCACACTACAGAACTACAAATCTTGGCCTCTCCTCCACGCAGACAAGAAGCAAAAATCCTCAATTTCAGTTTTCGATCATTAATTAATAGACAGCATTAAAACCTCAGTCGTTTGTTCATGTATAGTGAAATCAATTCTCTCTCTCTCTCTGTGAATAATTAATGTATCGCATTCAACAAAAAAGGTGGCCCCACATATTCACATACAAAGGGGAATGTATGCACCTAAATAAGATTATCTTATCAAGAAAAAAAAAAAAAAAAAGATTATAGGAATAGGCTCGGAGCCGACAAGGCACGTGACATAATTTCCAATATGGCCAAGTCAAAAAGTTAAGGTGGACACTTCAACAGTACTCTACACTGCACTAATAGGATGCTTTTTACTACTTTTACGGAGTGTAGTGTGTACTGAATCCTTTTGTTCCACGTAACTGAAACCCGATTTCTCCGCTTCACCTCCCCTCACTGGTCACTGCTACTGCTACTGCTGCATACAGGTACAGGAATCAAAATCTACGATTTTTAAGATTTTAAGATAAGAAATGAAATTCACAATTCACAAACAATACTTAAAAAAATGCTGATAATTCCAACTTGTCATCAGTTTTCCAACAATTAGGGCCCATTTGGTTTCATGGGAATAGGGGTCAGGAGTCGAAATCCGAATGGATCATTTTGATTCTAACTTTTTGATTGGGTAGAATCAGAATCTCACTTTCGTTCTTAGTGGAATGACCTTCCTCTATTTTCCTCTGAACGAATAGCCATTCCCTCTCCTTTCCTTGAAAATAAAATTCTCATTCCAATTGATTCTAATTTTCGATTTTGATTCCACACTACAAACCAAATGGGTCTTTAATGTTTCCCTTTCAGCCACAATCCAAAGCATCTGAATACCAAGGCAATTTCCAGGCTTCCAGCAAGATTAAACTAAGCTAAAGAAAAAGGACCCAATAGATTTCTCCAGCCCCTAATAAGTAATATCACCATTCACCCATTCCCACCCACCGTCCAATACAATTTCTTTTTTTTTTTTTCTAAAACAAAGAAAGAAGCATAAATTATAATTTATAACGAATGAAATGACTACAGAAGTGGACTTGTTAGATGATGTCCCCTCCCCATTCCCCCCATTTCATTTTCATCATTTAAAGCAGCGACCATTACTTAACCAAAGAAAGGTAAAATAAAGCAGAGGTCAGAACCTAACGGGAACCTACTAATGTTTTATATAAGTATATATACATACGGAGGAATGTTAAACAATGCCGACAGCCTAAGGGCCAAAGCAAGAAAGAGCGGCGACTGAAAGATTTAAAAATTGGCGAGGGGATAAGTGATATTGTGGAGAGGCTTCACAAGGTTACTTTGAAGATTTTGACTTTACAAAAAATATTTAGACTTTGTTTGGAAAGAGAGCAAATAGATTGTAAATACAAATATGTAGAATGCATTCTGATCCATGTAAAATGTAAAGTTGGTTTAGTTTTACCTTGATAAATTTATTTTTTTGTCAAACAATTTTTTGTCCTAATGGGTGCAAATGTGAGTCCTGGTGTTGAAATATTCCTTTAAGTGCAAAGTTTGCATCTGTTTTTTAGGCTCAGTTTGGAAAGAGTATAAATATAAATATATACAATACAAATATATACAAAATAATACAAAATACAAGGTTTTGCACTCTACATATTTGTATTTGTACTCCTTCCAAATTGAGCCTTATGTAGTGTTTGGTTGGAGTGGAATTTTATTTACACTAATACAAATGTATGGGAGTGCAAATTAAAAAGAATGCAAATTGTCGTTTCATTTTATTTGGGTGTTTTACTTTATTCTGTTTCATGTCTTAATTTACTTCATTTGCACTGCAATCATACAAAATAAGCTAAATTTTGAAACAAAAATCTGTCAGAATTTACACTCAAATCATTTGCACTGTCATAATTGTGCATCAGTACAAATTTATTTACTTTGCAACCAAATACAGCCTTAGATGCAAAATTTGCTCTCATTTTAGATGCAAATATGTCTTGAAATTTGTAAAAACCATCATTTTTAATACATAAATACATTCTACACCCATATCATAAGAGAGAAGGAAATTGTGCAGTTAACTGGTTAACCAACAAAGGTCAAGATTGAGAGGAGCTCATCCTAGACTTTAGGTTTTTTGTTTTCTTTTTCTTTTTTTTTTTAATTTTTGGATGCTGCTGATAGGGCTCGCCCTCGCTGGTGCTAATTATGTCCCAATCTATCAAAAAAAAAAATAACAATAATACATGCATTCTTACCAAACACGAGTACATGCATTGAGCACTCTTCCCAAATGAAGGCTTAAATACAACCATGCATTGTTTTTGAATTGCTATTGACCTGGACGGTCAGACTGTTTGGCCCAGGAACCATTCAGACAACTGGTTTTATTTTATCTCAAACCCGATTCTTGATCAAAACCGTTGAATTAATTAATGACTTGTTGACTCGGATGATCGAACCGTCGATCTATTCAACGATTTTTAATCATTTTTATTTTTAATTATTTTTTTTATTTTTTAAATTTTTACTGTCTGAATGAACCATCCATTCAAATGAGATGGTTGAACGGTCGACCCAGAAACCGGTGACAATAACAGTTCCGTTTCCGGGTATTTTTTAAAACCATGCAATCATGTGCCGTCCATTGAATGGATAGGCATAGCTTCTTTTTATTTCTTCTGCTTCCCCATACCCCATTATGCGTGGTGCGTGTACAAGAAGAACCCACCAAAGCTACCCGGCCAACATAAGCCAGCCTACAAGCTAAGCAAAGTAGCAAACCGCACATATATCACCAGCTCACCAACGCATTCGGCTCAAAATAAAAGAAACCCATTGATAGTAATGCTCGCCCAATTCCCATAGGCCCACGCACGAATAGTGTGGCCCATTACAGATGTGGATATTTGGATGAAGACATTGTCACGTTGAGACTTGACTTTGAGAGCTAGTGTAGCATGGAAGGTGATTTGAGTGATGGATAAGATTGGGATTTGGGATTCCATCATTTAATTGGTTTATTTATTATTTAAATTCTCTCTCATTTTATTTGGTGCGCCTGGTGGCGTTCGATGATGGTTGAGAGTTGAGACTAAAATTTTAAAATGAATGGGAAGCACGTGGAGGGGAGCGGCATTACATCTAATCACGTGATGTTATAAATAAATAATTTATGTATGAATTATCATTTGTATGAAAATATTAAATTTTTTTATAAAAATTTGAAAATACAATTAGAATTTTTTATTTAAAAATAAAAATAAACTAAGAACCAGTTTGGTTTGTGAGAATAGAGATCTGGATTTGAAATTAAAATTGGAATAACCCGTTTGGTTGAGTCGAATCAGAATCTCATTCATATTTCTGGCAGAATGGCATTCTCCATTTTAAATGCAAACCAAACGGACCCTAGGGATCCTAAAGTCGCTCAAGTCTATCAAGTTCACTAGAAAAGTTTTGACTCCTTCCCTCTATCGCTGTCTGTCACGACTCACGAATGCTTTGGCTTTTCAACGAGAGCCAGAAACGGCCCAACGGTTTCAAAACCCAAGACCACAATGCAATCTCTTTGGAAATAATTTGGCGGAATTAAAAATATAATTTGGTGGAATTGGAAATAATAATAACACACTATCTGATATCTTTCTTCTCTGTTTTCTCGTTTATCTTCTCTGTAAGTAAAATCGCAAATAATAAATTTATGTAAAAACCACTAAAAATATGAAAGGGAAACTAACTTGAAAAAACTGTCAATTCTAAATTCCGTTACATGGCTAAACACCTACTGCATCAGCATCCACTACAGAAAATATACACTCGAACCCAAACGGTTCGAACCGGATTGTCTTACTGTCTAAAGCTTCAGAAACTCTGGACCGCCGGAGCCAATCCGGATTCTGGCCCACCTATCATCATCTCTTTCTTCCGTCGCATCTCCAGAACCTTGCGGTGGTTGTTAGAGTGAACGTCGCTCGAGAACGTAGGGCTACAAGCCGGTCTATACTCCGGCAAGAGCCGACCGGACTTGTAACGAACCCCACAAGCGTTACAGAGGGTCTTGGCCCCCAGCGGACCGGTTCTCCACTGTGGGGTCTTCTGAACAAGACAATGGCTGCACCTGCGAGGCGGTTGGGGCCCACCCGTCTCTGTAACCGGCTTCTTCTTTTGCTTCTTCGCCGGCGGCTTTAAGGAATGGTCGAACAATTCCAGGTTTTGGCCGCTGTTGGTCAACATGAGACATGACGTCGAAGAGGACGACGAAGAGGAAGAAGATGATGACGACGAAGAAGAAGAAGACTCCCTGAGCAAAGGAGACACGAGGGACCAAACCCTTCCGCCGGTTCTCGCACGTTTGCTTCTCGCCTTGCATGGTACCGGCGTTTGGAAAACCGGGAATTTAAGTGGTGTTATTCCGGGTTCCGGTTCGGGCCGGTTCAACGTCTCACCTTGGGTTTTGTCCGTTGGATTTCCGGCTGGGCAAGGTAGCGGGAATCCTGAGAAAGAATCCTCCACGAAACGAGATAACCATTCGAGGCTCGCTAAATCATCCGTCTGAAATGAGTTCCTTCGACAAGTTAAAACTTTTATCCAGAAAAACGGAAAGAAAAGAGGGAAAGTAAAAAGAGAATGGTTCTATTATCGGTTATTTTAACGGGGAAACGGCTTACCGGAACGCTGAGTTCACTGCCGGGAACACACCCAAAATCGTCTTTCACAGAAAAAGCGATAGAGTTGCAGTTATCGTTTTCCCCTTGTTCTTGAGAAGAAACAGAGGCACAATCTTTCTCTTCTTCCTCTTCTTCTTCTTCTTCTACTTCCTCAAAAAGCCCCAGCCCCCCTCCAACATCCCCATTAGAGAAGTCAAAAAGGTCGTCCACAAAAAAATCATCCCCTGCAACACCATTTGCGCCATTAACATACCACTCATCATCCCAAGACACTTGTTGGTTCGATTTCAAAGCCATCTCCGGCAACAAACTGGTTTTCAACGCCCTCGCTTCGACACACTCCATTTCTGGTTTTACCTATAAACGAATAAAAAGAAAGTTCAACCTGAAACGGTTTGAAATAATATTCTCACAAGTTACTCTTCCTTAATACAATTAAAAGGGTACCTGGAAAGACGATGAAGGAGGGCAAGAGGAGACGAGGAGGGAAGAAGAAGAAATTACAGAGGACGAGGAGCAAGTCAAGGAAGGGTTGAATGAGAAGAAAAGAGGGAGATATTGGTACAGCATTGAATGAAGGCTGAAAGCGTCCACGGGCGAAACAGGTGCCCCCACAGTTCCTGGTTTATCTTTTAATAACAATTACTTCTTCATATATATATATATATATATATATATATATATTTCATATTTTCCCCCTTTTTAAACGTTATATACTTAACGATGTCATTGAAAATTACGGTAAACTGCCCCTGTTTTAAGACTAGTCACCAGCGACCACTCTCTGAGTCCTTGGTGCGTGAGGCTGCCCAGTTCCGACGGCATCCACAGTTATCTCCCTTTAAATTTTTGATGTTACTAAAACTTCCCCGGAAGTTTATTAATTGCAATTACGTCCTCTAAACTTGTTGACACATTTGTAAGTTAACCCTTCTATTACAATCTTCTAATAAGTTTTACAAAAATGTTCAAAACATTCATACTGGTTTTATAGAGAAAATAATAAAAAAAAAAGAGAACTTAAAATTGTAATTTTATCTTTGAGCAATTAATTTAAAGGGTAAATTTAAAAAATAAGTCAATTTCAGAGTTTGTGTTAGCGATAAAATTTGAATAATAAACATTTTCAAGTTTTAATCAAATAATAAAGCATAGATATTTTGGAATTTTTTAGGGGAGATATTTACAATTATGAAACTTCAAGGAAAGTTTCAGCAATTACCCAAAAAAAAGAGAGAGATTTGAATCTTCGTCCCACCAAAAAAACGGAATTCTCACGAAACCGCCACCTTTCTGTTTTACTTTTGTAATTCTTTTGGAAGACTGGCTCACTGGCCCCCACGTCTTGACTAATTTACAAGGTTACTATACCCGCTCTCTCACCTGCGATTACCTTTTCTTTCTTAATAATTCGTGATTGCCCACCAACACCGCGTGGATCGCCGCTCTTTCTGGCTGTTCTCCATATCCTTGCCCTCCCTTTCTTTCTTCGTATATCGATCCTACGTGAGACTGCCCTCCCATGGCCATTGGATTATCCAAAGGGCCCCACCTTAGATTTCCTACCGTCGCTCCGATTCAGTACTACCTTAATATTATAGTCCCAACATCCAAGTTTGGTACGAAAGTACCAAAATACCCTTTATAATGAACAAGGTTCACGAATCACGATTGGAGCAGGGCAATTGGAAAGATAGCAGCCTTCGAGTTTTAAAAGAAGAAAATAGAAGAGGAAAAAGTATACGGACCGGGGGGGGCCAGCTTTTGTCGCCAAGAAACACAACTGAAATGATTTTCTGATGTTTGAGTCCTGGGGTAAATTTGGATCGCTAAATTTGAACTAGGGGAAATCCAGATTCAGACGTCTCTCGGTCTCAGACTCTCAGTCCGGTCGGTGATTCCTAATATCCGTGCGAAATGGGGAGTTTCTTTGTCCTCCTCAAATGCTCATTATCGCCGGGGAGAAAAAATAAAAAAAAAAAAAAGAAAAGAAAAAATGCTGCGCCGAAAAAGTAAAAAGAAAAAGTCCGATACGCCAGTTTTACTTCTACCAGAAGCGGACGGGTTTACCCGGTAAAAAATAATCTGGATCGTTTTCGACCGGTCCCAGTGATTTGGTTCACTCCTTTCACGTGTAGGCAAATTAGTGGTTTGCGGTTCTCATGTCAATCCGTTGGCATGCGCCACTCAGTTGGACTATTGGAGGGTATTTTTTATGTCGTTTTCAATTTCAAATTTTCAAAAAAACAAAAGAATCAGAGAGAGAGAGAGAGAGAGGAGGGGGGGATGTGACGGGCATTGTATATTTGTTTTTGCCCTTGTGCTAACTGCTAAGCTAAGCAATCGATGGTACGGAATCCTAGGATTCCTTTCTTTATTTATTTTTGTTTTAAAGAGAGAGAATCTTTAAGAACCAACTACTGACACGAGAACAGACAGTGACGAGCGACTGAGCGAGTAGCTCGGAGCCTTGCTAGTAGTAAGTACTAGCTCATTGCTACTACCACGGAATTTGTTCACAGAATTTGATACATGCATCCACCAATAGAAGGATTGCTCATTATTAGAATTTGATTCCCTTCTTCCCCGTATATAGCATTCAATTCAAAGCCTAATTCTAAGTAAAAGAACCAATCGAGAAGTGGTTTAATTGGTTTGTTTTAGTATTGATGCAGAATCAAATCTTACAATCAACATATTGAGGAAAAAGGATCAAAGGGGAAGCTATTAGTGGTGCATGGCACGAATGATCGAGCCGTTTAGTCTAATAACCATTCAGGTATTCAGTTCTGTTTTATCTTTGAATTGTTCCCTGACAAAAGCCATTAACTTAGTTAATTATCTGTTGATCTAGGTAATCGAATCATTAATTCGTTTTATCTAAATAATAATATTTGACCATTTTTTTTATTATTTTTAAAATTAAAATAGGCCATCCATCCGGGCCGAAAGATCGAACTGCTGACTCAAAATGCAAGGGCGAAAGTGGTTCTGGTTCGAATTCTGGGTCGATTTTAAAAACATTGGTGGGAATTGAAAATGGATACGGAAGAAAAATCATTTAAAATAAATGTGATTGGGGTGGGTGACGAAGCGTGGTATATATGTGCTTTGTCTTTCACACAAATTGGGATTGAGGATGGGTCTGTTTTACAGAGACTTTTTAGTTTTTAAGTACAGAAATTAAAGGCGGATCTGGACTCTGACTCCGCGACTTTTTAACAGCTATCAAAGTTCTCAAGGATCGTCCTCATCTGTTGTTACTGTTTTATCACATAGAGCCTTTAGGTCATCATTTGGTTGATTATATGTTGGTCAAAATATTTTTTTGTTAGGATTGAAGTATGAGTATATAAGGTAACGAATCCACATTAAAAGAAGAAAAGAGATGCAGATTGATCTACAACCTAATTCCTTAAGTTTTTGGATTAAAGATTGATATCTAATTCTTGTGTGTATAAATTTCCCGATTTTTGCAACTCTATCCGGTTCATTCAATAATTTTTGTTTAGTACTCGTTGTGTGCTGTATGGTAATAATTAAATTAAATTTATTAATAATATATATATATAATCTAATTAATTTAGATACCTTGGCGGCATTGATATAGAGTTGTAGCAATGTTTTTTCTTTGGGTTGTGGGTTATCAATTCAATCATTCAGGTCAAATAGGTCAAACTGTGCTATATCATCATAAATTACCCTGCGAATAGTGATGAACAACTAATTGGTCACCTCTTTTATGATGCAAGTTGATTGGATGTAAGTTTTTCTAGTATCTATGTGTGTATGTATAATACATATTTTATTAATAAATAATGTATATAATATACTATACATTTAATATATGTATTATTACTTCTATTTTTAATTTTTTTATTTGTAAATATGTTAAATTTTGCATTTTGAGATCAAAAGATTTTCTTTTCATGAAAATAGTGGGATAAGGCACCTTGGGACACACAGGTCATGAAAGTTAACCAAAATCAAAAAAAAAAAAAAAAAAAAATCCTAATCAAACATCCGAGCTTAAAGTTATGGACTTCGGAAGTTTGCATAAAGTATGCACCCACAACATGGTCATCAAGTCAAATGAATCAACAATTCAATTGCTTAGGTCATACGAATTTTGACTAACCATCGGGTTTTAAGAGAACTAGTCCCGAAATCATGGCCAATTGATGATTTGGACGATTCAACCAACTAGGTAAATAGTGGATTGAAAAGGTCAATGAAGCATAAGAAATATGAGATTTTTCAAAAATCACTAATTTCTAAGATTAGTGATTTCTCATAAATCAGAGAAATTGCTCATTTGATACCATGGTTGCCATGTCAGTCGATTTCTAAGAAACCAGTTAAGAATTTATTTGGTAGTGATCCGAGGTGTTCCGAACCGAGGATACAATCGGATAGTCTTGTCAACTAGATGGGGTTGAGGTGGAAAGTCGAAGCCACGCATCGATATTTGCAACCAAGAGAAAGGTCAAAGGCCCGAGGGGTTGTTTCCCGTGTAGGTACTCCGACGCTCAAGTCAATAGGGTAAAGAAGGATGCAGTCGGGATGAGCAATTTGAAATAGCAATGGTCCAAGCCAAAAAGATAGTGCAAAGAGGTATTCAGAGAGTGCAATTCTAGAAATCCCTTACCTCGAGCAGAGAATACCTATTTATAGTTGAGCGTCTGTGTCATAGATGGATAGGTCTTCCGAGGTTGTCGAAATGAGGGCGTCTGCCAGGGTCTTCAAGAGGTTTCTTCTTCTCCAGCTGAGCTCTCTTCTGTGTCCATGCAGGACACTCTTTCTTAGTCATATTCTTCCGTTACGTGTGCCATCAACGTGGCCTGAGAAGGGAGCGGCCGCAGAAATAGCCATGTGAAATCCTTGATCAGCTTAACCAAACAAATGAAACATAATAAATATGAGATTTTTCAAAAATCACTAATTTCTAAGATCAATGATTTCTCATAAATCAGAGAAATTGCTCATTTGATACCATTGTTACCATTGCCATGTCATCCAATTTCTAAGAAACCAGTTAAGAATTTATTTGATAGTGATTACCAGTAGTGATTTACGAAAACTATCTCTCTTATCCATATGAAAGTCCATATCATCCAAAAAAATCAAAATCAAACTGAAAAGATCTGCCAATCAAACAGAAAAATAATGGACGATTTTGAAATCGCTAATATGACTTTAACGTGGCACCGATTTCTCATAAATGAGCGTCGTTCTCAAACACTACCCAAAATTAAACACCCTCAGTGATTAGCGTTGTAACGCAATAAGGCATGCATGATGACTACGCTCATTAGAAGCTGATCACGTGATTGACGGTCGAAAAAAAAATGAAGGCTGGCAGAAAAAGGCGTCCAACGTTTGGATCCAAGCGCGCTTTCACTCCACATGGAAATTGTTGAGTCCAAAAGCCAAACATGCGCCATAATAAAAACAGTCGGGCAGGAATCAGGATGGCTTGTCGTCACTCGTCATCTCCTATGGAGGCCGGAGGACCGGAGAAAAGCATTTTTCCATATGCGTTGCTTTTTCCGTCCCCACTAACTGTTGGGACAATTCATTTGCACCACCAATAAGGCCGAGATTGCCTTCCTGCTTTTAGCTATTGATGGAGGAGGTAGAGTAGCTTCTAAGTCACTCATATTTTCTCCTTGAAGCTGATATCATGTAGCATGATAAATAAATGACTCGGAAAAAAATTAAAAACAGAAGAAGCACGTGTATGATTCCAGAAAACGATTTTTCTATGCGTGTCAAATGATTAGAGAAAAAGTACTTTCCTTTGAAACAGTGTGTTTATGGGAGTGAGAGGAAGGAAAATGAATGAATTCGATTTGATGAGTCAAAATATCCCTCGGGCTTTATATAACTAGTGTAACAATGCACGGTAAATGCATCTGTGCAACTATTAATCCTATATGATATATGGTAAATGCCATTCCATTAGAAATGGGAATGGAATTTCAATTCTGCCCAACTAAATAGTTGGAAAGAATGGTTAATTCCAAACCCATATTCATATGAATCAAATCGGCCCTAAATTCAAGGTTTAGGGCTTAATGGTTTAAAGTATTAGAATTTATATTTTAGGGTTTAGGGTTTTTGTTTTTGGTATTAGGTGCTATGTATCATTAACAGCTTTCTCCTAATTCCTTTTTTCTCCTAAGTGCTGGTCGCAGGATTTGATTCTGCATCAATGTTGAAACAAACCAGCTAACAAACTAATGAACATCAATGTTGAAACAAACAAGCTAACACACTAATGAGCCAGCCCTCGATTGATAGGGTTAAGGGTTTAAGGATTTTAAGTTTAGATTTTAGGGTTTAGTCTTAAATCTAAAAATTAGGAGTTGATAAGAAAGATGTCCTCTAATATAGTAGGAGCCAAGTAGTAGGGGTGTCAATTGGACTGGATTTGGTCCAATCCGATCCAATCCAATGTGAATCCATTATAAATAGACCAAGTCCAATCCAATCCAATAAATGTTTTGGACCAGTCCAATTCAATGTCTGGACCATCCAATCTGTTCAAATTCATTTTGATTTAGATTGATTTCAATCCAAACTCGGTCCATTGACACATATATTCTTATCTTATATCAATGGACCAGATATTGGCTTAATCCAACCCAATCTAATATAAATTTGTTTCGAACGAACCATGTCCAATCTAATCTAATAAATATTTTGGATCAAAATGGTCTAATCCAATATGTTTTGTTAGTTCGTCTAATCCGTCCAAATTGATTTTGGACTGGACGAAATCCAATCCAAAACCGGTCCATTGACACCCTTGGACCCAAGTATTGCTCTAAACTAACATTATATAATCAAGATTCGACAAATAAGGTAATAGGGCCTCATGTACGGTCACTATTGAAATGGAATCTTTTATCCCCGTTTGCTCCATCCAACGGCTTTGGCAAAAGGACAAACAGAGAATGCCATCAGGAAATAGCCTTGGAAAATTGAGTTGGGCTCCGGCCTTTCTTCCTTCGGTAAAATCAAAGTCATTTTCTATATAGGCGGGAGTTGGGCCCATAGAAAAATGGGAGAAGAAAGACGATGGGTCAATTCCACTCAACGCCAAAGTAGTAATGTGGGTGTGGTTGGTCCAATCCAACAAGTTATTAGCCCCATGTTCCTTTTATCTTACTCTCAAGTCTCAAATGTCTTCGAAAATGTCTAAAATACCCTCACTGAGATCCCTTCTGTCTGTATAGGACAGGTGGCAAGCGTTACACTGAGCAGTGATCGATTCTATCTTTGATGTACACGTGGCATACATATGCCAAACCGACTTACTACCCAACAACGAATTTGTACTTAGTACCCTAGTCATAGTGGTAGACCGACCACAATAATTGACTGGAACGTCTAAGTTCTAACCACCGTCGGCTGGTTCTTGTCCTGTCACCTGTCACCCAAGAATACGATTGTTGTACACTTTGCTACTGCGATCATACCGTCGGTCCATCGGCCATCCAACCATCCAACAACGAGAGTCAAATTGGTTTGGCAAAATTTGCAGGTCTCAATGGATGACATAACCTTGTTGGATTTTTAGCCTGCACCCAACGTCAGAATTAAGGTTCGAACTGCATACCTATAACAATTTATAAACAATTTCATCTATAATATCCATATCCACTTATAAATTGGCATCAATTTTAAGCTGGCACCTACCCTCAACTGTAGGATGGAATTGGGATTTTAGAGATGGACTGAACGATAAAAACCCCCTTATTGTAAGATGGGATCACAATGGTGTAAGTGGGTGAATCCCACAGAATTGTAATAATCTAGCATTATGTCACCCTATTCAATTCTTTCTTACAAGGCCGTGCTCATACCATCCTCACAGTCACTTGCAATGTGTATTGAAAATATTTTCTTACTGCATGTTTTTAACATATTCCTAATGCACACAGTTGCAAGTGGTTGAAAATATTTTGATGAATGAATCTGATCTTCACTACAGAACTTTTTTTATGGACTAGAGGGTGGGTAAGCAATTTATCCATCCATCGAAAACTCAAATTGTAGGAATTTTTGTGCATTATTAGGTAATATTTCGTCCGACTGAATGTTATATTTATGAGTATCCTGGCAACATTTCCTTAAGGCTGCGTTTGGAAATGATGCAAATGTAGTGTAAATTCCGGTTTAAGGTAAATTTGCACTCTAGTTCACTTTTGCTTATGTTTGGCAACATTACATTTATGCATTGATAAATGACAAAAAATTCATTTTTCAATGCATATTCACATTGATAATAAGATGTAAAAGTACATCGATAAAAAATAAATAAATTTGCATTTAAGTGGGCTTTTGATAAGACAAAAATAAAAAACATACTTTATTAGAATTTATGTTTACATCCATTACAGTTAAAATTTTAAAAAGATAAACTTGTCAGTACAAAACTAATCTAACTTTACAATTTATATAAACCGTTTTATATACTATATATTTGCATCACTTCCAAATACAGCCTAGGAATCACAAAAGGAACCAGGCCTTAATTCCTAGACCTTTTAATTAAATACCGTCTGGACCGGACAATGGGAGTGGATTGAAGAAGGACCAGACAACCTCTTTGATTTCAGACTTAAAGTCTGCCTACTGAACCTAATAAAACAGTGATTAATATATATAGAGAGGGTACAATAAATAAAGACGGTTCTAATTTTCCGGCCTTTGCTTGAGCCAAGGCCGGTCCGATGGCAATCGGAATATTGGGTTGATCAGTTTCTAACGCCTGCAGAGAATCAAATATTATGTATTCCAAATATACAGTGGGAGTGTGCCTCTAAGATTGTTGTGAGGCGCACTTTTAATTAAACCCCAGTACCCAGTTTTAATTAGCATGTTCGGCAAGATTTACGGGCTTGTAATTATCTTATCAGAAAAGGAAAGGTGGCCGGATGGAGACAAACCAGAGAGAAGTAGGGAGGAAATTTGTAGAAATTCTGTCAAACACCTGGAGGATGGAGCAATAATTGAGAGTTAGATTAGGCTTTACTCACCCACTTATGAGGTTTTCATTTCATATGATTTTGGGTGTACGCAAACTTAGCTTGTGTTTGGTATCATTGTTGTTTTTTACCTGAAATTAAGGTTTTCAAATTGTCGTTAATTTAGATGGTTGAACTGTTCGGCCCGGGAATCATTCAGGCAATTGGTTTCGTTTTACCCCAAATCTGGTTTTTGGTTAAAAACCGTTGAAAATTTTAACAATCCATTGACCCGGGTGGTCAAACCGTTAATCTGTTCAATGGCTTTTGACCATTTTTTATTTTTAATTGTTTTTTCATTTTTTAAATTTGTTTGTCAGAACGGACTGTCTATTAGAACCAGACGGTCTGACCGTCGACCCGGAAACCAGTGGCCAAAATGGTTCCGTTTCTGGGTCATTTTTTAAAACATTGCCTGAAACCATTAGTTGATCAATATAAATCGGCATACAATTGTTATTGAAGGTTAGTTATGGTTAAAAAGGCATATCTTGGAGATGAATGTCTTGGAGGTTGATTCTAAAAACTTTAAATTAGTGTTTCTTGCTTAAAGGGGTGAAGTCTAATCATTCTAGCTAAAGTAATTCTCGCATGTTATGTTAATAACACATGTATCTCATAGATTTGTATTCAGCAACTCAAAACGTTTTAATTATAAACAACAATGGTATCAAATGCAACCTAAAATTGGTCTAGAAAATGCCTAAACAAAAAACAAAGGGGGAAATTGGTAACTTTAGAAAACAAATTGAGATTATGTTAGAGGAATAAGGGGATTGAGGTTATTGTTTTATATAGGGGTGTCAATTGGATTGGATTTGATCCAATCCGATCCAGTCCAATGTGAGCCCATTATAAATGGACCAGGTCCAATCCAGTCCAATGAATATTTTGGACCATTTTGAACCGGTCCAGTTCAATGTCTGAACCATCCAATCTGTTCAAATTCGTTTTGATTTAGATTGGTTTCAACCCAAATCTGATCGATTGACACCTATATTCTTATCTTATTTCAATGGACCAGATATTGACTTAATCCAACCCAATCCAATATAAATTTATTATGGACAAACCAGGTCCAATCCAATCTAATAAATATTTTGGACTGGATTGGTCGAATCCAATATGTCTTGTTGGTCCGTCCAATCCGTCCAAATTGATTTTAGACTGGACGAGGTCTAATCCAAAATCGGTCCATTAACACCCTTAGTTTTATATATCCGAATCAAGGAACTGGTTTGCTGGCAGAAAAAATAATTCATTCCGCCAATTGTTTTTTTCTTTTTTATTGATATGGCTTTTTTTCCGATATAACTTGTTTAAAGAAATTATGGTATTTTTTTTGTTCGAACAAGGTCTGTCCAAACTCAGAAATACAATTGGCCAATATCTTCTAAAAGTATTTTTCTGGTTAAGGAAATCGATGATAAATTTATAAAAAGTATTAGATATACAATGATCAATGTATTTGTAAAATCACTAGCAAATGTATATATGCTTTTACATGGAAATTTTAGATAATGATCATAGTAATAATATGTTTTCAATTTTTTTTTTAAGTTTTTTTCTATGTATAAAAAAAATTTATTTATCACACTTATTTTTGTTTAATACGATGATTGATGAATACATGATATTAGAGATGTGTCCAAATATTTTCTACAAAATCTCTATATACTTTTTTTTTTATAATTTTTGTGTTTTTCTCCTTCTAACTTTCATTATTTAATTTTGACACCAAGATTTGATACACTTGACCTAAATGGTTGAACCACTGACCCCCACCAAACAAAAAAAAACATTTATTTTTTTATATTATATTTTTATAAATTTGTTATATTATTTATTTTTTATAAAAAATATGTATATATATATGATGAACATAATTTAAAAATACTTGTATTTTTTGTTTTTACTTTATATTTAAATTAGTATATTTTATTTTTGTTTTAATAATCTATTGATTTTTAAAGAAAACAAGTCGGATTGGATCAGATCTGACTTACCGATAGGATTTGAATTCAAACCGAGTCCTATCAGATCTGTTTGGATCTTCGAACCGGATCAGATCCAATGTAAACGGTGTCGGATTGGATTCAAATAATACCCTGATTCGAATCCGATCCTATCCATTTGCATCCCTAATCAAGGATTGAACTATTAACCCACCACCACATAGGAAAAAAAATTAATTTTGGGGTTTGTTTTATATTATGCATTTCATTTCCTTCATAAATAAAAGCAATTATTGTTTATCACACTTATTTTTCTTTATTGATATTAGAGATGTGCCCTTTTTTTGTGTTTATTTCTATTTTAAAAGTTTTATCATTTAATTATTACATCATGAGCTGACCCATTTAGCCAAGATGGTTGGATTGCTTACGTAATAAGGAAAAAATAACTTAAATATAGGACTCAATGAAAGAGAATGAGAGTTAATATCTTAAATATAAGACTTAATGAGAGGGAAATGAACGAGGTAAAAGTAATAGTTCAAATTATGTTTTTTGCCCTAACAATTAGATTATGTTTGATTTGAAGGAAAAGGTAGGGAAAGAAAGGGAAAAGTAGAGAAACCTATAAAAGGTTTGTAAAGGTTTTCCTACCTTTTCATACTTTTTCCTTCAAAACAAACACAACCTTAGAGAAAAATCAAATTAAAAAATAGTGATATTTTAGTCAAGAATAAGATTCAATGAGAGGGAATTAAAGTTAATACCTTAACTATAAGACTTAATGAGAGGGAATTGAATGAGGTAAATTAGTAGTTCAAGTTACATTTTTTACTCTCATAATTAGAGAGGAACCAAATTAAAAAATAGGGTATTTTGTTCAGCATTCTCTTATTAGTATAGGCTTTAGTATATATGTGGAACTATAGAAGGTATTTTAATAAATGACCCTTGAATATAGGACTTAATGAGAGGGAATTAAATGAATTGAAAAGTGATAGTTCAAATTATATTTTTACCCACAGAATTAAAAAAGGGTCCAAATTTAAAAGTATGGGTATTTCAGTCAAAAAATTCCATAAAACTCTTTATTTAGTATACCTTAAATATAGGGTATAGAGAGAGAGAAAGAGTTAAACATTAAATATAAAACTTAATAAGAGGGAATTAAATGAATTTAAAAATAGTATCTCAAATTATGTTTTCTGCATTATAATAAAGAGGGACCAAATTCAAATATAGGAAGTATTTTAGTCAAGAAAAAATCCAGAAGCCAAATACCTCACCCCCACTTTTTATAAAAGTATAGGTACAGATATAGATATAAATATAGATTTAGATATAAAGGAGACGACAAAACTAAATGATATAGAGCTGTTTGGTATAACTGATAACCTGTTTCCAGAGCCTTGGATTGAATATTGGTACATATACCTACTATTTTCTATTTCTTTAGATGGATGATCTATTATCTTGAATATATCCTAACATATGTTTGTCTGGTTGCTCATGGAAATAACCTTACTTGGGGTTAATCTCATGTTTTAGGGAGTGGGCTAGATTTATTTTCTTAAATTTCGGCTATGGTTTGTATTAGCTAATGAGCAATGAAATTCCTTGACAATGGGGATGGCTATCTGTCTGATGGTCTTTTTAGGGCTGTAATATCTTTCATAAAATGGGGAAATCACCATAAAGGCCCACACCAAATGTCCCCACTGTCTTTTCCTTTTTGCATAATCCAGAGAAAGGCGATGTTTAAAGCAAACAATTTCGCTTTCAAACTGAAGAGAAGTTGTTGCAGGGTAATTAAGGCAGGATTAGGACAGAGCAGTACAAATGGAGATCAAATCAACCCCCACAACGTCCCACAATACATCCCGCAGTGTATTAAAAACATCTATAATAATATCAGAAATAATGGTACCATCTCAGGAGATATTTCTAATACACGGCGGGATGTGTTGTGGGACGTTGTGGGGAGCTGATTTGAGGTTTGTACATAGAGGTGAAGTTTATAAAAGTGATCCAAGGAATGGGGGGAGTGGAGTACCTGTTGGACTGCTAATCTGTAAGCATTGCAATTTGGGGGCCCACAAAATGAGTTGCACAACTATTGAAATATGTCCAATTCAGAAGGTCTTGTGCCAAACCCCACAGGGTCCCTACCCCTTTGAAGGTCCAAGACTGCCCAATATAAAAGACAAAATGGGCATGAATACTGAGGACAGAGGACAAGACGATATGGGTGGAATCCGCGGGTTAAATATATGATGCTTTTGCAATGCAATTTCATTTGCACCTAATACAGAAATTTGTATGGAAGTGCAAATTCTGGTTCTTTTTTTATTTTTTATTTTTTAACCTTGCTTCAAATTTCATTTTACTACATTTGCAATACAAACAAATAAAACAAAGTAAAATTTAACACAAAATATAAACCAGAATTTGCATTCAACTTTATCTGCAATCTCTTACTTTTCAGCAGTATAAATAAAATTGCATTAGGCTCAGTTTGGAATGAGTATTATATATTGGTATTAAAACCTCACAAACAAATTGGGCCTTGGGCGAGCTGAATGCACCAAGAGTGTTAATCCGGTTGTCTATTTATCCTGCCCTAGGCACTAAATTGGATGAATTCTCAGGGTTAGTGATGGAGGGCGATTTGACCCGACCCCTCGAGAAGGTGACACGTGGACATAACTCAGCACAAGTAATAGCTCAGCACAACAGCCTCATTGCGACTAAGTAATGAGCCCGCAGGACAGCTCGCTATAGCGCGAGCTCGAGGACCCCCGATGTATTAAAAGGGAATACTCCAAGGCAAGTCCATCCCAGCTCACGAGCTAGGATAACCAGCTCGCTCCAATACTTAGACAGAAAAACTGCCTCAAGGGCCACTTCAAGAGGAATCACCTCGCACTACCCTTAGGAGCTCGCTACAAGGTACCTTGCGACAGGATACAAGGCAGCTCGCTGCTAAGTGACGCAATGTCTTCAGGAAGCTTCTATCTAACAAGACCGTACCTGTCAGACTGCGCTACGTCTCTTGACCGACGGCGCAGTCCCCGCCAGCCCGACAAGACTGCGCCCACGTCTCTCGACAGATGGTGGCGTTTCTGTCCTTCCGGGACGTGTCACTCATCCGATTGGGTAGTACTCTGCAACGGTTACCTGTGCAGTCCTAGCAGGTAACGGCTGCGACAGAGGTCCAGTGGCAGTTACGCTCGATTTGACAAGAACGCTCATATATAAGAGCCCCCTAGTCGAAGGGAAGGGCTCTCTCGAATATCTTGAGTATCTTATCCTGAATATCTCGAACTTTCTCTCGAGCTAACTCAGTGATCTAGCGCGACCTAAACTCTTAGCCTTCTTTGCACTTTTTACTGCTTTTTCCAGTGTTCTAACTTAAGCATCAGAGTATTCCCACTGGGCAAGTCCCCTGGGAATCCTTCACCGTCTTCTTCTCAGGTACCGTCCGTCGCCAGCATGGAGCCAGTCAGCTGCCAGCTAGGAGTGCCCGGATTGTGCTGCATCATTTGGCGTCGTCTGTGGGAAACGCTTCGAAAAAGCCTTCCTCTAAGTTTCTACATCTTCCCTTTGAGAACTTAGCATTCATGGCCTCCTCCAGCAATGTTGGGCGTGGTTCCAACCAGAACGCTTCTGGAGAGCAACCCCAGCTTTCCACTGTCTGTATCAAACAGTTCACCGTTCCCCTCTCTGTGGACAGGATCCCAGCTTGAACGTGCCTCTCACTGTGGCACCCGTGAACGCTCCACTCCCTTTCACGGTTGGAGTGACCTTTGCTGAACCTTCGGTCGTGCCCCCAGTGACCAACCAGAATCAGTTGGAAGACCTAGTGCAGTGCATGCGAGCCATGCAAGTGAAGGGATGAGAGATCCATCGTATAGACGCCCAAAGGTTGCGGAATAAGGGGGTGAATTTCAAAAATTTTTCTCTCCCTTCAACTGGGAATCACATTCCCTATTTAGAAAATCATATTTTCAATGATCATTCTTGAACCATAAACTGAACTAGATCTGAACCAAAAGGAGTAGGAGAGGATTATACCTGATACAGAGAAATAGTATCCCCCAACGAAGGTGTTCACACCCAAGGAAGGATCCAAAGACTGCTCCCACTAAAGATGGTGCAGTGCAGGATGGAGCAGAATCAATAGTGTTCTTCTCCAAGAACTTTGTCCTTCGC